>NC_092278.1:20752356-20827356 GCF_036320965.1 Panulirus ornatus
ATATATATATATATATATATATAAATTTATTGGTTTTGAATGTCAGTGTACGTAAGGATAGTGTTGTAGTGTCTGAAGAAGTTTCCTGGATCTTATCGACTGTACATAATTCTTTTGTTGAATACAGAAGGAAAATATGAGGTGTTTATGATGTACTGAACTTAGTGAAATATAAAGGGTGAAAATAAGTTCAAATGTATATGTAAATGTAGGATTTTCTTTTTTTTTATCAGGATTTCGATAAAGAGTTTTCTGGGCAGATGTCCACAGACCAAGGTAGAGAACCCAAGACACCTCCCTGGGGAGGGTGCCCACAGACCTCCCTGGGGAGGGTGCCCACAGACCTCCCTGGGGAGGGTGCCCACAGACCTCCCCTGGGGAGGGTGCTCACAGACCTCCCTGGGGAGGGTGCCCACAGACCTCCCTGGGGAGGGTGCCCACAGACCTCCCTGGGGAGGGTGCCCACAGACCTCCCTGGGGAGGGTGCCCACAGACCTCCCTGGGGAAGGTGCCCACAGACCTCCCTGGGGAGGGTGCCCACAGACCTCCCTGGGGAGGGTGCCCACAGACCCCAGATTGTGCTTCAGGTCTTCGGCGATTTGCTTGTGTACGCATGTCCCTATTTTTCATCTCTCTCTCTCTCTCTCTCTCTCTCTCTCTCTCTCTCTCTCTCTCTCTCTCGAGGTGGGGTGGGTGTGGGGAGTAGCAAAAGCTTCACGTTAGCTCTTTAGCTGGGGAGATGATGGGTGTTGTGGTGGTGGGGGAGGGGAGAAAGCAGGCCATTAGAGATCTAAGTATGTGCGAACGTTAAGCTGGGGGTCGTGGGGGGGGGGAGATCGAAAGGGGGGGTGTGGGGAGATCTAAGGGGTGTGGGGAGAGGAAGTAAAGCCTGATGGAAATGCTTTCTGACCTTGGGGAGAAGAGGACGGGGGAGAAGGGGGTGGGAGATAAGGGTAAAGATAAAGAAATATAAGTGTGTATAGCAGACGTCGCCTCGGCTAGGGGTAGAGAGAGAGAGAGAGAGAGAGAGAGAGAGAGAGAGAGAGAGAGAGAGAGAGAGAGAGAGAGAGAGAGACCTCCAGCGCTCTAACCCATCTGGACGGTGCCAATTGAACGCCTCCTCACCCCGCCCTCCCCTCTTCGGAGCCTCCTGTCTACCTGCGGGGCTCCTGCTCCCCCTGGCCTGGCCTTGAACGCGCCCTGTGATGAGCGCGTTTTTATTCTCCCCGGAGAGCCAATTATTGCGTTCTAGGAGAAGGGGAGAAGGGGCGTGTGTCTTAAGGTGTTATCGAGAGACGCCCTTGTAATGTGTGTGTGTGTGTGTGTGTGTGTGTGTGTTGAAGGAGGTCATTCTGTGAGTAGGTTGCCGAGCCAGCTTGAGACAGACGGAGAGATGGTTAGACGCGGTTGTAGACGGGAGAGGGTAAGGGGTTAAGGGGGGGGGGTGGGGTGTACCTATGACGGTAGAGAGAGAGAGAGAGAGAGAGAGAGAGAGAGAGAGAGACGGAAGAAGGAGGGACAGAAAAGAGACAGTTGAAGAGAAGGGAACGAACGAGACAGAAGGAAGGTAAGGGGGGTGGGGAGGGGGGTTACCTGCGACAGGAGAGGGACGGAAAGGCAATATGGGGTTTACAGTGAAACAGCAGGAAGTGACGGGAGACGTGAGGGGAAGTGAGGGGACGGGGGAGGAAGGGAGGGGGTGATGATGTTGTGTCAGTCTTGGGGAGAGGGGAGAGGGTGGGGATGGGGAAGGAAGGTCAAACCTTTTACTGGGGAGAAAGGAAACACTTAGAGGCAATCTCTTCCTCCCCAACACCCCCCCCCCCCCCCCCCGATACAACGTGGGAACCTGGCGCAAGGGAAGCGACTTGGCCATTCTCTCTCTCTCTCTCTCTCTCTCTCTCTCTCTCTCTCTCTCTCTCTCTCTCTCTCTCTCTCTCTCTCTCTCTCTCTTAAGGTCCGTGATCTCCCCCCCCCCTAGAGAAATTTTGTAGGGGTGGTTGTATAAGTTACGTAAATAAATCAGAAAAGCACACGAGAGAAACACACACACACACACCACGGAAGAGAGAAGAGTAAGGGGTGACCTAATGAGAATCTCTGTGATTTCTAAACCACTTCGGTGCCGCTGTGGAGAGCAAAAGGGGGGCTCATGGCCGCCAGGTTACAAGGATAGAACACCGGTTGTAATACAGGAAGAGAACACTTCAGAAACATTGTATATAACTAGCTACGATATTGACGTATATTTCAACACAAGAGAATTACTTTTCCTTCTTTTTTGGAAATGTTTCAAAGTAAGGGGGGGAAAAAAGTAGTTCAAAGTATTTTTCTTTGTCCGCGGTCTAACAAGGCAAACTTTAGGGCGAAAAATTCGAATAATTTGGCGAGGCTTTTTTGGTTCACTGTACATAGTAATTTTTTTTGGTCTCTGTTTTTTTCAGCTTTGGCCAGTGGGATGGTTCGAACCCCGCTGACCCTCCGCTAGCACGACCCCCTTTAAGTACGACTGCACGACCCCTTTTGCGTAGCTTATTCTGACCTTTGATGACCTGACCACCCCACTCTAATTAAGTAATGTTTAATTACAGGTCTGGTATAAAGGGGGTTTTCCCCAGCTCAACATAGCATAACGTGGTTGCTAAATCTAGCACTCTCTGGCTTTTGGAAAAAGAGCTGATTTTGCTCAATAGTAGCGAGAGAGAGCGCTACCTAACACACATTCATATTCTCTCTCTCTCTCTCTCTCTCTCTCTCTCTCTCTCTCTCTCTCTCTCTCTCTCTCTCTCTCTTAATAAAGCGATAAACCTTTCAAGCCTGAGAGAGAGAGAGAGAGAGAGAGAGAGAGAGAGAGAGAGAGAGAGAGAGAGAGAGAGAGAGAGAGAGAGATGAACTTTGATATAGATGTACAGTATATATTGTCCGCATTTGATCATATATTTAACCTATATACAGATATTTTCCCTGTATAACCTTATAATGGCCTTTTGCCTCTATATCACCCTATATCTCATCGCCCTGTTAATCATATAGTTGGGGACTACAGTATATATATATATATATATATATATATATATATATATATATATATATATATATATATATATATATATACTGTGTGAATACAGTAGATACATTATTTATTGTATTATATGTTTCAATGCATGGATTGTAATAATTACAGTAAGAAATAATTGATATTATTATCTCGATTCTTAATTATCATACGATCAGTGCAAAGAAATGATGATACGTGTAAAAAAAAAAATGAACAGAATATTTTGTTAAATATCTGGTATTCTGTGGTATTTTGTGGAGGGTAAACAGTGCCAAATTCCCTTTGAAAATACGGCCACACTGGCCTTGTGTGTTATTTATCGGAATTCTATAACCCACATTAAATATTTCTGGGCCTTTTGGGTTGTAAGTATAAGTAAAGAAAACCTCTCAAAAGTGCGGACCAATGTGTCATGAGTGAAGGTGTGGGAAATTAGTCATAGCTAATGGGGACGACCCGCAGCCAATTTTCTTCTGCCTATTTCGTATCCCAAGATGTGACCAATTTCGTTTTCTATGTTAATGATGTTGATGAATGTTTTTTTTTTTTTTCATGGTTAGCGGTACTGACTATGAATCAGCACGGGCCCGCCCGGGCTTGAGTGTACGTGGGTTCGATCCTTGGGTGTGGCAGTCGGCCCACAGCCAGTCCCAGCTGTTCGTCCTCTCGTTGGGGTTTCGCTGACGAATAGATACGTGGCTTAGGCTGGGACATATATATATATATATATATATATATATATATATATATATATATATATATATATATATATATATATATATATATATATATTTATTTATTTATTTATTTATTTATTTATTTATTCCTATGAGTCCACGGGGAAAATGAAACATGATAAGTTACCAAGTGCACTTTCGTGTAATAATCACACCATCAGGCAACATGAGTGTGAAACTCTCTCTTCGTCCAGTACAAGTAGGTAATCACACACACACACACACACACACACACACACACACACACGGGTGTAGACAGTGCTATATAATCAAGGCTCAGCAAACAAGACACGTGGAACAGACATGGGCTCTGGACACGGGAGAAAAAATGTGTGTGTGTGTGTATGAGTAGACATGAGAGTTTGTATGTGCACGAAGGAGGGTTCATGTATGAGAGAGAGAGAGAGAGAGAGAGAGAGAGAGAGAGAGAGAGAGAGAGAGAGAGAGAGAGAGAGAGAGAGAGGATTGGACAGATTGCTGTGAGAATTTTTTTTTAGTGACGTAATGGGGAGGAGAGAGGGTGGGGAGTGAACTCGCCAGCCAGCAGAGGCCGATGTATTACGACCATAAGCTCCCCAACCTTCCGATAGCGCTACCCAGATGACCATAACCTCCCCACCTTTGTGTGTCTGTATCAATTTCTTTACGGCGGTGAGCCTACACACCCGACCCTCTACCTCTTGGCAGAATCTTCTCGAAGGTGCTCTCTCTCTCTCTCTCTCTCTCTCTCTCTCTCTCTCTCTCTCTCTCTCTCTCTCTCTCTCTCTCTCCCCCACTGCAGTTGTTAATATCACTTCACTCCAGGCTTCTCTGATGCATGCTACCATAACTCCGCCTGACTAATGTTCCTGTCTTGCGGCCTGGCCGGAGGGGGCGTTCTCCCCCACCATGCAGAACAATGGACTCGCCCATCCGTTTTCCCGCCATGACCAGTTGATAGATAGCCACTTCTCAGTATTTATATTTTCGTCATATCTGTATAATTCCCTTCGTTATTTTTTCTTTAACTTTTATAGGAAATTTTTTTATAACTTACATGATATCTATTTCATTTCATATACACGTTTAGAGTTAATATGAATTTTTGTTAATGGAACCAGAAATTTACGATATTGCAACTGATGTATGAGATGGCGTTCGTATTTAAATAAAATTTTTGTAACTTCTTTGATACGTATTTTTTTATAGGTTGTTAGAATATTTCGTATAAGCTAAAGAATTCTGTAATAACATGTCTGTCTTTAGAACAGCCCAGGAATAAAAAAAAATCAATTTGAATTCTTGAATACTTGAATTTTTTTTTCATTTTACATTTTATATTTTCTTTTGCTTTTAAATTGATAGGAGCATTTTGAATGTTGGTGCCAGTATGCCAACACATATCATCAGGTGTACACACACTATACTGACTAAGGTATGCTTTAGGTATTTGATAAAACGTGTGAGACTAAAATATAATTCCGACCAAAATCATCGCCATGAATTAATCATATATTGTAATCTACAATATAAATTCGGGAAATTTGTATGACAAATGGAAGCGTAGGCCCTTCAGTGTTTTGATAATGTAGAGAGATTTATAGTCATTATATATATATATATATATATATATATATATATATATATATATATATATATATATATATATATATATATATATATATGATTTGGACAATCACATGTTTACCAAATGGCGTCCTAGCTTCGTCTCTTCGATGTATATCAACTGACTGTTATATTTCTCTCTTGTGTCTCCCCTGATGATGTGATTATTACACGAAAGTGCACTTGGGAACTTTTCGTGTTTCATTTTCCCCGTGGACTCATAGGAATATATATATATATATATATATATATATATATATATATATATATATATATATATATATATATATATATATATATATATATATTAAAAAGAAAGACCGTCTAGTATTTAGGACAACACCAGAAGACGTCCACAGAGTAACGACTAGATAGATATTTTGCCGCCATGAGAGTTAAATACACGGACCCAACCCAACCCCCCCTGGGTTCGTAACCCCTCCACACACACACACACACACATCTCGTATCATTTCCACAGTCCAATGTGTCATCAATATAAGTGAAATTATTATCCCTGGCTTTACATATTCATATGCAAATGACCAGAGGCACCTTCCGTATCATACTTGATCTATCATGATCTATCGTGATCTGTCATGATCTATCGTGATCTGTCATGATCTATCGTGATCTATCATGATCTATCATGATCTATCGGGATCTGTCATGATCTATCGTGGACGCTGCCAGAAACCACGAGGACCGTATGGCCGATCTACAGTAAGGATCTGTGATTATATTTCGACTCTGCGTCGCCAGACGTGGCCATCTTCGCACCGGCTCCCAGGAAGTCAGCCACGTCCACCGACATGTCGATGAAAAAAAGAATATATATATATATATATATATATATATATATATATATCTTTCTTTCAAACTATTCGCCATTTCCCGTGTTAGCGAGGTAGCGTTAAGAACAGAGGACTGGGCCTCTGAGGGAATATCCTTAACTGACCCCCTCTGTTCCTTCTTTTGGAAAATTAAAAAAAAAAAAGAGGGGGATGATTTCCAGCCCCCCCCGCTCCCTCCCCTTTTAGTTGCCTTCTACGACACGCAGGGAATACGTGGGAAGTATTCTTTCTCCCCTATCCCCAGGGATAATATATATATATATATATATATATATATATATATATATATATATATATATATATATATATATATATATATATATTATATATATTATATATATATATATATATATATATATATATATATATATATATATATATATATATATATATATAGCTTTCGTGTGAATGAAAGATATTATAATTTGCGTGTTGGAGGCGAGGGTAATTAGGAGGTGATAAGCGAGGTGTGGGTGAGGGAAGACCCTCCCTTCATTTCCTGGGCTTAATTAAGTCATTAGTTATAGATGACCCATCCTCACTTCCCCCTCATTTTCGCCTGCCCCTCTCCTCATCAACCACTACACACACACACACACACACACACACACACACACACACACACACACACACACACACATTACATTCCCCCACTACACATACATCAACCACTACAGTCACACGTCCAATATATTTTTCTCATACTTGTAATTAAAGTACATTTCTTTAACTGTGTATCACTTAGTTTCTATTTCACACTGATTACTTATGTGTTTAAAGCCTTCCACACAATGGATATACACATCCAGGGCCATATATATATATATATATATATATATATATATATATATATATATATATATATATATATATATATATATATATGGCCTGGTGACTGAGTTTGGTAAAGTGTGTGAAAGAAGAAAGTTAAGAGTAAATGTGAATAAGAGCAAGGTTATTAGGTACAGTAGGGTTGAGGGTCAAGTCAATTGGGAGGTAAGTTTGAATGGAGAAAAACTTGAGGAAGTAAAGTGTTTTAGATATCTGGGAGTGGATCTGGCAGCGGATGGAACCATGGAAGCGGAAGTGGATCATAGGGTGGGGGAGGGGGCGAAAATTCTGGGAGCCTTGAAGAATGTGTGGAAGTCGAGAACATTATCTCGGAAAGCAAAAATGGGTATGTTTGAAGGAATAGTGGTTCCAACAATGTTGTATGGTTGCGAGGCGTGGGCTATGGATAGAGTTGTGCGCAGGAGGATGGACGTGCTGGAAATGAGATGTTTGAGGACAATGTGTAGTGTGAGGTGGTTTGATCGAGTAAGTAACGTAAGGGTAAGAGAGATGTGTGGAAATAAAATGAGCGTGGTTGAGAGAGCACAAGAGGGTGTTTTGAAATGGTTTGGGCACATAGAGAGAATGAGTGAGGAAAGATTGACCAAGAGGATATATGTGTCGGAGGTGGAGGGAACGAGGAGAAGTGGGAGACCAAATTGGAGGTGGAAAGATGGAGCGAAAGATTTTGTGTGATCGGGGCCTGAACATGCAGGAGGGTGAAAGGAGGGCAAGGAATAGAGTGAATTGGATCGATGTGGTATACCGGGGTTGACGTGCTGTCAGTGGATTGAATCAGGGCATGTGAAGCGTCTGGGGTAAACCATGGAAAGCTGTGTAGGTATGTTTATTTGCGTGTGTGGACGTATGTATATACATGTGTATGGGGGTGGGTTGGGCCATTTCTTTCGTCTGTTTCCTTGCGCTACCTCGCAAACGCGGGAGACAGCGACAAAGCAAGAAAAAAAAAAATATATGAAGACCTGTAGAAGGTGTGAAAAAGATTTCTCCACTAAATACTTATTACCCTCGTTAATGACGGCCTTAACGACCCCTCAGGCAGTTGATATAGACCCTTCAACAGCCAACCAGACCAGGCAATTACCTCGGACTTTGATGAACGTAACAAGTCATTAACTTGCTTGATCAATGAGCCGCTTTGGTCCCCATGGTCTTGTAATCACTGACGTAACTCAGCCTCGTAGAAACATGCTAATTGAAGTGTGGATTCCGGTCGTCTTTGAGGTCAAGGGCATGACCCGCTGGTGGGCCAGGGGTCATAAGGGCTTGACCTGAAGGTCATGTATAGTAATGTGATATATATATATATATATATATATATATATATATATATATATATATATATATATATATATAAATATATTGTATGAGTCCACGGGGAAAATGAAACACGACAAGTTCCCAAGTGCACTTTCGTGTAATAATCACGTCATTATATATATATATATATATATATATATATATATATAGAGAGAGAGAGAGAGAGAGAGAGAGAGAGAGAGAGAGAGTTCTCAGTTTAATAATCTTAAGTAAGAGCCTAAGTTAGGAATCTTTAACTTCCGGAGCCTCGCGAGAGCCAAGCTGGATTTTACGGAGAAAAAATACTTAAATTTTTTTACCAGAAGAATCTTAATTTTCCTCCTCTGAAGGTATAATAAAGGAGGAGGAGGAGGAGGAGGAGGGAAAAAAAAAAACACCAAATTGGATAGCCGGAGGGTTACAATCCAGGGGGAGGGAAGGAAGGAGGGAGGGAAGGAGGGTAGTTTTTACAGTGAGCCTGGTGGTGGTACTCTCTCTCTCTCTCTCTCTCTCTCTCTCTCTCTCTCTCTCTCTCTCTCTCTAATACATCTGGTGGTCGTCGTCGTCGTCACACTCTCTGTGGTCGTCTCCTGTCGTTGTCCTGCCGGCTGTGGAGGTCGGGGTGTTTTTTTTTTTGTGTGTTTTTTCCAGTCTCTCTGGACGTCTGTGGTCGTCCTATGTGGGTCGTTTGGTGACTGTGGTCGTCTTCTGTGGTTCTGCAACAAAATATCTATAACAGGATCACAATTTTGCGCGTGATCAAGATATTCCTATGAGTCCACGGGGAAAATGAAACACGATAAGTTCCCAGGTGCACTTTCGTGTAATAATCACATCATCAGGGGAGACACAAGAGAAATATAACAGTCAGTTGGTATATATCGAAGAGACGAAGCTAGGACGCCATTTGTGTCTCGCCTGATGATGTGATTATTACACGAAAGTGCACTTGGGAACTTATCGTGTTCCATATCCCACATGGACTCATAGGAATATATATATATATATATATATATATATATATATATATATATATATATATATATATATATATATATATATATATATGTATATATATATATATAAAACATCTATAAACTAAATATCGCCAACAAAACATCACCACACCACACACACACGTCCTGTTGCATTGGCAACCCTGTCTTCGCCATAATAAAGCCCCGCCAACTTACAGGAAACAAAAAAAAAACGCAACAACAAACCAAAAAACGGCGTCCATTATTTACAAGGCGGAAAATCCGGCGGATAATTCATGTAAAAGTCACCCTAAGGGATGTTGGGAACTGAATTTTGACGGGAGGAATAGGACGCTCAGTCCCACGTGACCGGCCATGCATCTCTCTCTCTCTCTCTCTCTCTCTCTCTCTCTCTCTCTCTCTCTCTCTCTCTCTCTCTCTCTCTCTCTCTCAGATAACTATCACAGAATCGGTATGCAAATGAAGCGGATGCTTCTGTTATAGTCTGATGGACACGTTTGGATAAATCAAAGCTATTCATTTGGAAAGAACTATATATATATATATATATATATATATATATATATATATATATATATATATATATATATATATATATGATGTGATTATTACACGAAAGTGCACTTGGGAACTTATCGTGTTTCATTTTCCCCGTGGACTCGTAAGAATATATATATATATATGTATATATATATATATATATATATATATATATATATATATATATATATATATATATATATATATATATATATATATATGAGAAAGACACACGACTTGCCCCCTCTTTGTGAATTGCATTTTGGTCGTCCGGGGGAATACATGGCGCTGGGTCGTCTGGCATCAGAGCGCTGTAAAAACAGGTCGTTGGCTGAATCGGTCGTTGGCTTTCATCATCGCCGTGCGGCCCGACCCGGCCAGGCCAGACCAGGCCTTCTGCGTCCTTCCCTTATATCACTAACAGCACTCACCATGATGGGGTACGGGTGGTGTGGAGGAGGAGGATTTAGTGCTGTTCCTTGTTCCACCAGTATGTCTCAGGTTCACCCTCTGCCTCTCCAACCCTTCCCCTCCGCCTGGTGAGAGGCACAGACCGAGTCTTACTCTCCCAGCGCCTCTCCCAGCTCTCCCAGCGCCTCTCCTAGCTCTCCCAGCGCCTCTCTTTTGATGCTCCTTGGCGAACATAAAATTCTGGAGATGGAAAGAAAGAGAGAGAGGGAGGAGGTGCTGTCTAGTGTGTTGGCAGCCTACCTCTCCCTCTACGGTGTGTTGGCACGTCTGTGTCTCTCCATCTATATTATTGTTGGCAGCTGTTGGTAGCCCGTCTGTCTCTGTACAATACGTTGTACGTTGCTGTTGTCAGCCGTTGATGATGGCCCACCGGCTGGACATCACTGTTGGCAAGCCCTGTTGGCAGTGTCGTCATGCAACCTTGGTTTGGTTAAGGCCTCTCGTTAACACCCCCCATCAGTCATCTATATATGTCTGTTGAAAGTCTTCAAGATTCCATGAAGATTGTTTACCCTTCAGTGGTAACTACAAGGCCTTGAATATTGTTTACCCTTCAGTGGTAACAACAAGGCCTTGAATATTGTTTACCCTTCAGTGGTAACAACAAGGCCTTGAATATTGTTTACCCCTTGTGTGGCAACGACCACCCACACAAGTCGTGGACGACGTCAAATGTACCGGGACGACAACTGGGTCATTTCTGGCTGTGACTTCACGTAGAAGATGAACTATTGAGGGTCAAGCTCAAAGAGGTCAGAGGGTTGTGGATGGATTGATCGAGGAAGGGCATCATGAACATGGGAATTCTCAGAAGGGCACATCATGGAGATGGGAATTCTCAGAAGAGCATCATGAAGATGGGAATTCTCAGAAGGGCACATCATGGAGATGGGAATTCTCAGAAGAGCATCATGGAGATGGGAATTCTCAAAACGTGGATGTGAGCAGTTCCTGTTATCACATGTGAATCGTGTATTGTATTACGTCTGGTATGTTGAACTTCGCCCGCTTAACATATGCATAACCTCCGCCTCGCTTTGCTACTCATAGTCTCATACGAATCTTTAATGAAAATCGAGTGTGGTGCCTTCCTACCAACACTGACGAGATGCTTCGTGTTCAGTGTGTCATTCGTTTCGAAGCAGTTCATGTCGTCGTTCAATTGGGAAGTGTTTCGTGTTGAGTTTGTCTTTCATTTCTCCACATTTTTTCTTGTTTTTTTGGTCATGAATTTTGTCGTTCAGTTCACCTTTGAACTCGCACGGACGAGTGACCCAGTCGTATAACCCAACTATGTATTATTCCTCTCTTGTCTGGTTTCGATCAGGCAACAAGCCATGGAGTCGTCACCCCAGGGGACTTCACCACTGGGGACGTCACCCAAGGGGACGTCACCACTGGGGACGTCACCACTGGGGACGTCACCCCAGGGACGTCACCACTGGGTATATGGGATGAATGTAAATCCCTCTTTGTTAAAACCTTAACTCCAGGATTCGTGAAGCAGTCGAAGCAGCTTCAAAGATCTCTACTAATTGAGGGATTTTCCCGAGGATGTGTTGCCGTGAACACACACACACACACACACACAGAGTCCGAGGGGACGTGTACACAAGGGAACAACCAAGACAGCAGTCACCTGTTCCCAGGGTCCTCGAACGGGTCCAAAACACAAGGACCCCTGACGCAAACGACTTGACCTTTGGGGGGGACGAACAGCCACCCACCCACCTCCAGGTCATTGATTGTTGACGACGGGTCACTTGTCTCTCTGGGGGTTAGGTGGTAGCAAGGGCAGGAGGTCTACGGGGCATCTTGTGCCCCTATCTAGGGTAGAGATGATGCCATAAGGATGGTCAGTTTACTCACTGTTTCTAAAGTCCCCGTCATCCGATAAGACATATGCCCTCATACCCTGTAAGATAAGACGTCCTCATGTCCAGTAAGATAAGGACAGGAACCTTTAAGATAAGATCTATCTTCCAAAAAAGAAGCTACGTTGTGTTTAAAGCAATCCTCGAACCCTCCCCCCATATTCTGGGGGAAAGACCTCTCAGCCATTCCTCACAGGAACCCGGAGACGAACCACAACATTCCTCTCCCAACATTCAGTTGGATGTGGTTCCCTCCGTTGGGTCATGGCGGGGAATTCACGATGATCCGATAACAATAAGAGTTGGGGAATTATTTATCTTTAGAGATATGGAGTCACTTCGTAATGTACACAGCAGAGGAATACGAGATGACAATTTGCATAATGAGAAACGTTTGGACCAAAGGTACTGCTGGGTGTCTTTGTGAAGTGCTCATTTGCATAGTGTGAATAACAAATATTTTGTTCTTATTATACAATGAGTTGATGTATAATAACGCCACTTTCTGAGGTGTAATATATGTAAGCAGATGCATACATGTATTTATATTCTAAACACACACACACACACACACACACACACACACACACACACACACACAGAGTGTAGTGTTAGGAGACACAATACAGTACAGGCCATTGTGGGGTCGGGTCTGCGTGGGTTCGAATCTTGGGCGTGGCAGTCGGCCCACAGCCAGTCCCCGCCGTTCATCCTCCTCTCCTAGTGTTTGGTCGATAAGTGGACACCTGGATTAGGCTGCTCTGTGTGTGTGTGTGTGTGTGTGTGTGTGTGTGTGTGTGTGTGTATGTGTGTAGAATATTTTTGAAGGGTCAAAATACCACTCTGTTTAATAGAAATAAAACCATCTAGTATCAAATGTTTCGAAAAACTGAAAAAAGAAAATCAGGTTTTCGAACCACACGACTCATGTTTCATACGAGAGTGAAGCATTTTGGAAAGATATCATAATACATATGAAACACAGTGAAACACTATATCAGGGTACGTGCCTCCCCACACTGTCTGACTAGAATGAATATTGAATATGCATAACCAAAGCAGACAGACAACACACACACAGAGGCCACATGAAGTATGTATATGAAGGAATTCACTCTGATAAAGGAACAAGGCGAACATACATAGATATACATAGAGAGAAGGATACATGGCCCATACATATATATACACACACACAATGTGTATATTTAACTAGACATGCATGAACCAGATTCGTAAATATGGGGCATGGGTTCAGTTAGCTTGACCTTACCTAACTCGATAGACAGGTCTTTGACCTCTCGCTCTCTTGTTTCAAGCTGCCGACCCAGTATGGGGTCAGATGTTTCTGGGGGGACTATATTTTTTCTCTGACTGAAGGAACTCTTTTGTTTCAAAGTTATACTCGTGGTTATACTCACACACACACACACACACACACACACACACACACGAGAGACGTTGAAAAGATGAGGAGCCCCACGAGGGTAAAACTCCTGTATCGTACAGTGAAAATAGGTAATTACAGAGAGAGAGAGAGAGAGAGAGAGAGAGAGAGAGAGAGAGAGAGAGAGAGGTGTCAAGTAATGTCACGGGTTCTGGGGGGAAAAAAAATAAGTCCTGGAATGCTCTTTGCGTTCCAGAGTTCCACAGATACTTTTCCATATTTCTTTTTTTTTTTTTCTCCCCTCGGGCCATCTCGTGTATTATCCACGCAGTGGGGTAGACGCATTATGACCCTCAGGTATCGATTTAAAAATTCCCTTTTTCCACCGAGGAAGTTATCTTGCTGACGACCGGGTCACTCACTCGCTTCGGCCGGAGACGCGCCTCAAATTCTTATAATTCTGTTGCTGTTGGGCTAGGTACACAGACACAGACAGACGGGGAAGATCAACACAGACTCTCGCTACAGACTGATCAAAGAGACGCAACAGATGCCAGACGTAGTCGGGAAAGATCACGTAAGCTGTCTGTCTTCAGTTTAGGATGACTCTAGTTTGAAAAGCTTTTTTAAGATGGAGTTATCCGTATATATATATATATATATATATATATATATATATATATATATATATATATATATATTCTTTTTTTCATACTATTCGCCATTTCCCGCGTTAGCGAGCGTTGAGAACAGAGGACTGGGCCTATGAGGGAATATCTTCACCTGGCCCCCTTCTCTGTTCCTTCTTTTAAAAAATGATAAAAAAAAAAAGAAAACGGGAGGGGAGGATTTCCAGCCCCCCCGCTCCCTCCCCTTTTAGTCGCCTTCTACGACACGCTGGGAATACGTGGGAAGTATTCTTTCTCCCCAATCCCCAGGGATAATATATATATATATATATATATATATATATATATATATATATATATATATATATATATATATATATATATATATATATTAAGACTAGAATTCAAAAACCTAAACCCATCAAGATCTCTTAAGGACACACCCTGCCACGGACAGTGGGCCCCCTGGAATGAGAACGCGTTGTTAAAGTCGTATAGACTCGGCTCTCAAAGCTGGAAGGAGGCCAGGTAGCCTTGCAATCTGCAATGAAATCAAGAGAAAGAACAGAGATGGCGTTAAACCCCTTGAGTGCCAAGGGCCGACCCTTGAGCGAGGCGTTACTGCCCTTTGAGTATGATGGGCCCGGAGCCTCGACCTCTTTCATGCTCAAGGGTCACTTCAGAGGCTAGGCCGTCAGACTCAAGGGCCGCACCGTCGTGCTCAAGGGCAGTACCGTTATGCTAAAGGGGCAGTACCGTCGTGCTCAAGGGCCGCACTGTCGTGCTCAAGGGCCGGACTGTAGTGCTCAAGTGCCGTACTGTCGTGCTCAAGGGCCGCACTGTCGTGCTCAAGGGTCGTACCGTCGTGTTCAAGGGCCGTACCGTTGTGCTCAAAGGCTGTACTGTCGTGCTCAAGGGTCGTACCGTTGTGCTCAAGGGCCGTACTGTCGTGCTCAAAGGGCGTACTGTCGTACTCAGGGAGCTAAAAAGTAACCCTTAAATCTCAACACGTTTTCTGATATGCCACTTCCGTAAACCCTCCTAATTCCTCTAAATTATATCAAATGACTTTAGATGAGCCTTACCTAATCAACTCTTATCTAAATTTCTTTTTATGTAATAATCCTCAAATGTGACTCTTTTTGCGCGTTTCTGTCAGACGGCGCCTCCCCCATCCCCCATCCTTATCATCCGAGATTTAGCTTAATTCTTCTATATTGAAGTCGAAATGTGCCAGAAAGCATTCATGATTTCAGCGTTACGCCGTCTAACCAAGAATGTAAACAAACAGACGACATAGCCGTTCAGCTCCCCCCCACACCAGCAGTCATTGCATGAGACCCCCAGGAACTCATCATATTAATTATGGTATATTTCTGCATTAACCTCGGTGCCCAGAGGAGTTTATGTGAGGGTTTTCTACAACTGTGTCACCTGCTTTTATGGTAATAAGCTTCACATTTTCCCTAATCTTCATAATCCTCCACATTGTCACATCGTAGGGTAGGGGAAAAAAATAATACTCCATGATACACTTTCCCAGTCTTCTATTTAAGATACAGTTTAGGATCATTGCTCAACAAAATCCATGTATCAGCGAATGTCACTGAAGTGACACCATTCAAATAATGATAAAAAAAGTTTTTTTATTTTACAATGTGTCCAATCAGAGGACGTGTCACATGCAGCTTAGGCCTATGGCCAATCAAATGGCTTGTTTCGAGTAATGTAAACATCAGCCAATATGGCGGCATCCGGTCAAGTGTTGATCATAAGTGTGACGCGTGTGTATTTTGCCTTCACGTTGCCTCAGCCCACAAGCAAGTTATGCCGGTAAGTGATAAAAAAGTTGTAGAAAGTTTAGAGAATATGCCGGCCATTGAGTAGGCGTGAAAGATAGCCTGGGGAAGTAAATATAGCGATGTCAATCCCCATGGCGAGCCACGTACTTGCTCAGCACGAATTGGTTGTGGGGATCATATGAACGTGGAGTTGTTGTGGTCTGAAAGGTAGAATATATTCAGGTTAACACCACTATAGGCGACATTACATACGCTCAGAAGTTTCCAAGAATTACTTAATTATTATTTTTTTTTTTGTTAAAAGTTTTCTCATTAAGGTAATGGTATTGGCCGACCCTTCCCCCCCCCCCCCCCCCCACGACCCTCGCTGCTGTTACATTTACCTGATACAGTATTTCAAGACGGTTATAAAAATTATTAAAACTTTGCCCATTTAATGGAAATTTATGCATAAGTTCGGTGTATGAGTGTCTCTATTTCTTCTCAATCTATAAAAAAAAAAAAAAATCATAGTTTTCAAGAGGATATTTAGTGAGTGAAATAAATGTATGTGCAGAAAAAGAAATTACGGAACAGAATAAACGGAAAGTGGCACAACATATTTGTCATCAAAGCTTCCATTCAGTCTAAAAGGTAAAATTGGTGATGTCGATTCGAACTAGAATTAGCAACTGTGTTATCCTGTTTTATCAAGTAATTTGGTGAAAAAAATTTAGGTTCATTTAGTGAACGAGTATGCTAACCTATTTATCAAGTAATTTAGGAGTAAAAATCAGGCTTATTTTTTACGTAAACGAGTATGGATGGAGTTGAGGTCACGAACTCGGAAATACATGGTTCATTTGTACGAAGCCTTGCCATGGTTTAGGGTCGTTGCTTCTGAACCACGAAATCGAAAGTCTCGAAATGCTTTTCGGTGGGAATTTCGTGGTTACTAGTGATCCTCTGCAGGGTATAGATAAGGCTTTAATACCTTAGATGTACTACGACTGCAATTAGAGGCTTACTACTCAGGGTAATTAGGGTTCGGTGAGATGGGTGACTTTGCCCCGTACTTTAGCTAATGAGATCTGGGACTTGCGATTCGCGAAGTCCCGAAACTATTCCTATTAGAGTTGATCGGATGGTGTCAGTGTCTTGGTGTGGCATACAGAAGTTCACCCTCGAAAGAAATGAGAGACATAAAGATAAAATATAGTATTGTCATAAAGGAATTTAGTATGATTATTGGAGTTGACTAATGTTATATTCTTGTGACATCAGAGACTTTAGTAGCAACGGTAATTGCTTGTTCAGCGAAAATATACATTGCTTGGGTTTGTATTTGTTTGTTTGGATATGTGTTCTTGCTACAGTATTTGTACCCTTATGGATTTATGCGTGTATGTTTTGGTTCAGGTTTAACCATACTCCCTAAAGTTAATGGTATTAGTATACAGCTTAAGTTAAAAATTTAATTTTACGGCTTAGACTAAAGATATGTGTATACAGCCATAATTCAAGATATAAGTATACCGAATAATTTAGCTTTAAGTATACAGCCTTTGAAAAACATAAGTATACCGTTTGAGGTTAGTCAGATACATAAATATGCGGTCTAAGTTAGTGTACAGCGTAAGTTAAAGGTGTAAATATAATGCTTGATAACTGTTGACCGTGTGCCAATTTATTATTTAATTTACCAACCTTTCTCATTTGGGAGCAGTTGATGCAAAAACTGGAATGCCTCTGAAAATGTATCTGGTGTGTGGAAAGGTCAATTTTAAGTTTCTCGTGAATATCTGACGAAGTCCAGTGGGAGTTCCCGTCCGTGTGGTCGGTAAGGACACAGCTGTAGCCATCTTCAAATCTTGGCAAAAGTTTTGGCGTCAGTTAATGACATTAGTTATCCTTACGTAACCCCTAATCGTGTAATCCCTCCCCCACTACCTTAGACTATATCAGCGTAACGCAAAAATAGACTTTAATTCGAAAATGAACAAGTAGTCGATACAGTGACCACAAATTCTACTGAGGGATGGATGAATATACATGGGCGTAACTTGAGTTTTCGTTAAGTATAAATCGGCATAAAATTTGTTGTGCGCTCTGATATCGCCTAAAAATGACTAGAAAAATATAGTCCCGAAACAATATTGACGTAAATTCATGGTTGAGGTCTATGACTCGCTAAACTAGGTCATGGTTGTAAGTGAAAATTAGAATTTGTCTTTCCACATCAGAATACATTTTTAACGAGAATAACGCAGGTAAAGAATATCCGAGTGTCCTACTGTTTAGTTCGTCCGGGCATACCACCTAATATTTGAGCGTACAGCCAGAATTAGATGTCTAATTATACTGGATTCTGAATTAATTGAAATAACATCCTAGGAGCAAATTCGCGGACTTGGGGACTTCCCGGTGAAATTACGTCTGTCGGCTCTCCAGCAAAACATGTTGACTGGAACGTGAATATATCTTTTGAGAACCTTTTTAAAAATGGCAAATGTCTTGCACACGCCGGTCTTGACCTCGATATGCTTTTGTTGCCTCTCTTCCTCCTCCTCTTCTTCCTTCAAGCTAGCTTATATTAGATACATTAATAGATTTAAGAATTTAAAAAGATTGTATTTTTTTTTCATACCTAGATTTCAGTCTTTATGGATGGCTGGCTTCTCAGAACAATAAAGGTTAGAATAAAAGGGGGTTTCTTGGTGTGGAGAAATTTCCACATCATCTCTGGGGCCTGGGTCACAGCTGGTGGTGCTGGGGCCTGGGTCACAGCGGGTATTGGTTTTACATCAGGGATGTGTAGTGGTATTGTAAGTGGGGGGAAAAAGGTCATGTTTTTAAAGGATGTAACCATATGAAAGTGAGTGCAGGTTGGTTATCTTTTTGTGAACTGTGGTGACCCAGTTGAAGCTGCTTCGGTTGGCACCTGTTGATGAAACAGTTGTTTTGGGCGAGTCTGCATATGAACTGGGTAGAAAAGTCAGATAGATTAGTGAAATGAGCGGCATCACGAGGCTCTTGAGAGATGACGGTTATACAAGATAACATTCCTTATGTTTGAAAGACATGGAAGTGGCTGACTGTGATGCCAGCGTGGGTAGGCACTGGTTGCTGTTAAAGAGTATAGTTATTTGAAAAAGATCCTGGGAGAGTAGAGGGGTAAGTTGAAAGGAATAGGAGGAAGAGTTGGGTGTGTTGTCGGAGTTAGTTTGGATGTGAAGAAACCGGGATGATTGATGTGAATATATTTCAGATCTTGTCCTGAGGTATGGATGGGTAAGTTAAAGTAAAAGTGGATTATGTATACCTTAACATGTTGGAATTCAGAGAATAGATGTTATACAGAATGGAGATGTAATATATGTAAAGAAATATTCTTAATACATATGGATGGAAGACTTGATGAAACAAACAAGTAGAAAGTGTAGGGCTAGTGTGAAGGTCTCTGGTGGCATGGTTAAAGGTGTGAGAGCAAGAGGTATACAATGTATAAATGTATGTCAACCTTACAGCATGTTGTTAGTGTTGCTATGGCCAGGGCTGCTGGCCCTGTTGTGTGAGCAGCATTGCTTTTGCCAAGGCTGCAATATATAGTAGAAGTAAGAAGTAACAAGGAATTGTGGCCACAAAGATGGGCAAACTTTAATATCCTTCCTTGCAGCATAAATCATATTACACTGTAAATATGATACATGTAATGTAATCAAATATATATCAGTGATGATCTGTGGGCACAGATGTTAGTGTAATGCTGAGGTTAGCCTGTGGCTCACATGTTTCCTGTCACACACCTTAGCTCAGTGAATCAATTCTTTCCATTTATGGAGTTGATTTTAATCATTAATGGTCGTATTGGCTATTTAGTAGTAGTTGGTAGGCAGCTAATGACCAGGGAGGTTTATTACCAGTCATACCCGCTTGGGTATCAGGAGGGTTAGTGATGGCTCTGTAGTGGGCCAGCACTTCAGTGGTTATGTTGCACTCCTTTGGCCCAGGTAGCTGCCTTTATGCCTCATCCACATGTGGACTACTGGCATTCTTTCCACAAACAAACAATCACTCCTTGTCCACACAACACTTGACACACTCACAGAACTCATTCTTCGTAACCCTAGATTTTGGCAAGATGGAAGTAGTAGGTAGGGGGATTTAGGTAGAAATAGTAGGTAGTAACATTAAGTAGGAGCATTAAGTACAAGGAGTCAGTAGAAATATTAGGTAGGAGCCTCTGCAAACACTGCACTGGACTTGCCATCTGCCATTGGCCTGTTAAGGGTGAGGCACCAGAGGCTAAGAAACAGCACTGGAGTTTATTAGTTATAGAGGGACTATTGCCAAGGCCACTGCCTTGAGGGATATAGATAGATAGACAGAGTGGCTGTTTAGTGTTAATTAAAAGTCATAGAAAATGAGAGCTTCAATGTCCGTACCATAAGTCCCACTCAAGCTCTTTTCCATTTGGTGTATTTTAACCTCCCACAAGCAATCATTTCTTTTCACTGTATAGTTAACCAAACAGTGGTTATTTTTAGGGTTTATTGTATTAATGATACTGATCATACTTGTATTAGTTTAATTGTGCGTAGTTACATACTTATAGAAAATACACACTAATAGGCCATAATTTTGCCTAGTTTTTCCTTGAAGTAGTTTCAAAAGAGAAATATTTTCATTGCTGCTGTATGTCCACTCAGCAATAGAGTTAAATTTTGAAGAAAAAAAATAGACTTTAGAGGCACTTTCAGCGATGGGAACCTGAGCATAATGAAATGGCAGTGTGATTAACTACTGATTGTGTACACCACTTCTCTAGCCATCTCACTTCCTTTATGGCAGCAGTTAACCACCCTACCCTGCCTTTATCAGACGTTTTTATCTTCAAAACCACCCTGGCTCATAACATTTCCCTTCATGACATGTACTTATAGTTCACTGCACTTCATTCCACAATAACCCCATTAAATAAACACAACTCCAGGTAAACCCATGGCATCAAACCTTGTCACCCTACACACCCACTGCTTCAAGTTTACTCTCATCATATGTAGGACTGTCTTAACCTGCTTATCACTTACCATTGACACTCATCATCACATATACACCCTTCATTTTTATCATAGTTTCACAATATATTCTAGGCTGCAGGCTCACAATGCATCCTTACCCACTGCCTAATAATACTTTTCTCCTATTTACACCCAGTACCTTTAACGTGGCTCTCCACATTAACCCACTTTCCCTCTTCGTAGTGCTACCTCGCGCACATGCGGGGTGAGGGGGTTGTCATTTCATGTGTGGTGGGGTGGTGATGGAAATGAATAAGGGCAGACAGTATTTGTATATATGTATATGTCTGTGTATGTATATATATGGATACATTGAGATGTATAGGTATGTATGTGTGCTGTGTGTGGACGTGTATGTATATACATGTGTATGTGGGTGGGTTCGGCCATTCTTTCGTCTGTTTCCTTGCACTACCTCACTAACGTGGGAGACAGTGACAGAGTATAATAAATCAAATATATATAACTTTTTTCATACATATTCTCCATTTTCCACATTAGCAAGGTAGCATTGAGAACAGGACTGAGCCTTAGCGGAAATATCCTTACTTGGCCCCCTTTTCTGTTCCTTCTTTTGGAAAATTAAAAAGAGAAGGCGAGGATTTCCAGCCTCAGTATCCCCACTAATATGCAGTACCTCACTATACCTCCCATGCTATCCACTCCCACTTATTCAACACAAATAACCATAACTTATTGCTACTTCCCTTACTGACCCTCACCATATACACTTGCTAGAGCATTCTTCCATTACCCAATGAATCCCTCACTTCACAAGAACACATCTACACAACAGAACACAAGCAATATGAGATCCTACTACAGTTGGTTTTGTTCTATCACATACACACTAACTAATGCTGCACACTTTCATCACCAGACACAGTACATTCTCTGCATCAGAATACCATTACCACATACACTGGCTACATTTACATTCTCTGACTTGCCACATCTACACCCCACATTCATCCACTGCTTCAGCAAACCTGTCAGTCTTGATGATGGTATTTGAATATGCGAAACAACTGCCAACATAAATATGTGAATTTGTGACCTTTATATGTAAAATTAACCAGAAGATCATGAAAGATTTGAGTCACTATGCAGAGCATGAAAGATTTGAGCCACTTTGCAGATCACTTAGAAATAAGAGTCAGGTTTGAAGTCTACCTTGACTTTACCACTCTTTTGCTGGGGATAAAGGTGCCAGTGTAGGCTAATGCTCAAAACCTGACTAGTTACTGTGTGTTGTTTTCCTGTCATCTTACTACATGATTTTAGGTTGCTAGTTACCTATGAGAAGGGTACTCAGTTCCTTTTCATGCTAAGACTTCCAAATGATAGCTGCATAGTTGCCTGGCTTTTAAGTTATTCATTTGATGTATATCATCAACTTTAGCCAAGTTTATGAAAGTAGCGAGTTTAAGAACATTAAAAGTACAAAGGCAGACACATGATAAAGTAAGAGAAGATACCACCAGACAGAATACCATGCTTAAGACAGGTCACCAGACCCCTTTCGTCACATCTACAACAATAAAAGTTTTTCCTAATCAGCTCAGTTACTACTGTCATCAGATGATTCCATTTGACAGAAAACATCTTATTCCCTTCAATATACTAAGGAATTTTTTTCTTAAAGGAATGTAGTGAAGGAACTGGGATAAGGGAAAAATTAATGTGGTAGAGTGGAAGTACAAGTAATACATATTTTAACAGACACATTACCATCAAAGAATGGTGAAAATAAATGCAATACCATTAAGGAATGGTGAAAATAAATGCAGCTGAATATTCTCGGACATATTTTAAAAGTATACCTAATGAACCCGTAAATGCCAGGAACCATCAAATGATGAATTATGTAGCAGGTGCCGGGAGTCATCATATGAACACTCTTGTTTGTAGGCTATTTTCCGTCCCTCTTCCCCCATATAAATATTTTATTTGTACGGCTGCTGAGTGTTGCTTTGGTCACAATAAATGCTCATTTCAGACTACCACTCTCTGGAAGCAATTCTGAAGTACATACAAGTTTTTAATGTAAAAAATATGAATGTACATGTATTTAAAATAAGTAAATAGAAACCAAAAATAATGTCATTTCATAAATTGGTGTTATGGGGCTCACTCCCCTCTGCCCCTCCTCCCTTCCACTGGTCATTCTATACATTAATTTTAGTACTCTACTGTGGCCTTGTGCATTAAGTTAGCTCACTTATTAGTACATAGTACATATCCTTTGCATGGGGCACGCTATCACTTACTCTTCCATTGCCTCCCTGGGCATTCTGTATATTAAATTTATCACTGTATTATGCCCATATAAGTTAAGCCATCTTGTTTGCACATATCCTATGCTTCTACATGCATATATTTTTTCATTTGATAATGGGAAATAAGAAATTTAACTCCTTTTTTTCCCCTAATCGAAATTACACCTGTACATTTCACCTGGCATGTAAGAGTTAAAACTGAGTGGAAGAGACGAGGAAAAGCTAAACACGAGTAAGTTGTAGTATAGGAGATTGGATTAACCAATGTTAAAAGTCCTAATTGGTCGTTTATCTGTTTGAGGAAATTCATTCATGATTGGAGACAGTAATATTACCAAGAACAAAGTATCTTTGGAAAAAAAAAAAAGTGGCCCACACAAGGAGTAAAATGATAAAACTGGATTCATAATGCCTCTGAAGGTAAAACACTGAAACTTTCTCATTAATTGTAAAACATTCTAAATAAATCTAGCAATCAAAGCTCTCTTTTTGGTATATGTCTGTCTTCTTGATGACCGTTCAAATTATTTTTCAGATAATCTTCTCGTGCTGTGCGGTTGTTTTTTGATGTATAAGTGGCTTGATTATCATCTGCTCCATCATCCTCTGCACTGTCTTTATCTGTAAGTATAATAAAGAAAAGTGGCATTTGAAGATAAACTATATTTTTATAAGTATTGTGATAGACATATCTTGAAATTTGTTTTCCTGTCATATTTCCTTTCCTACACTTGAATCATTTGTTTGTGTAATGATTTAAATGTCACATGGAATGTTTCGTATTCTCTTTCAGTAGTACGTGGAAGCATGTTTTTGGTAGCTTGGAGGCTGGCATAGACTCTTTACAGTTTCCACTGTCTGTTGCCGTGGGAGACATGTGCAACACACATCATTGTCTGGTAAGTGATCTCATTGTGCTTTACTGGTATTTTGTATATACTTCAGCAATTTAACTTATTATTCTCCCTACCTTTAAAATGGGGAAGAGTAAGGCAAATTTATTGCGAAAATGGTAAGAAACATCATAAATGGTGATATTAGTGTGTTCTCTCTCTATCCTTTAAATTCTGTTTATTGTTTATATTATAGAATTGATTATTAACAAATACATTTTAAAGAAAAATATATGAAAAATAACTTCACAACTTATAACAGTTTGTAAACGTTGACACATGACCAAGTGACAGTGGCAGCTTCAGGATTCACCTTGGGTATGGCCCCCCCATGGTGTCTGCCAATTCATTGAAGTGTTAAAGTATGTATAATCTGCCCATGTTAGAAGTCACACCAAGAGAAATAAGGATTGTTTCCACACAAGTCATGGGCCATATAGCTGTGGGCTTCAAATAGATTATTTAGTCCACTTCAGTAGTTTTACAGTTTTTCAAGGTGTGGGAGAGGGATACTCATGTCACCAAATGTCCTTTTACATCATCAGCAGCTCTCTGCAGAATGTCTAAGATCTTACTATGAAGACACTGTAGTATCTGCCTAGTTAATCTGTCTCAGATGGACAGATGAAATCAAACAAAGTTTGTATGGTCTGTTCTTTGCATCACTGTCTACAGTTGGCTTATTTTAATGTTCATTTGTAATTTTCTCTTCCAGTAATAAGGTTAGCTGATTAACACTTCTTTAGGAGTGATTGAAATTCATAAATACACAAAAATTTTCTTTTTAAACACCAATTAAAAGCTTGCCTCCCATAGTGAAACAGTTAGTGTAGTGGTCACATACAAGATGAACTATACAGGCAACAATTTCTTTCAAATATATATATATATATATATATATATTTCCACACATCTCTCTTACCCTTACGTTACTTACTCGATCAAACCACCTCACACCACACATTGTCCTCAAACATCTCATTTCCAGCACATCCATCCTCCTGCGCACATCTCTATCCATAGCCCACGCCTCGCAACCATACAACATTGTTGGAACCACTATTCCCTCAAACATACCCATTTTTGCTTTCCGAGATAATGTTCTCGACTTCCACACATTTTTCAAGGCTCCCAAAATTTTCGCCCCCTCCCCCACCCTATGATCCACTTCCGCTTCCATGGTTCCATCCGCTGACAGATCCACTCCCAGATATCTAAAACACTTCACTTCCTCCAGTTTTTCTCCATTCAAACTCACCTCCCAATTGACTTGACCCTCAACCCTACTGTACCTAATAACCTTGCTCTTATTCACACTTACTCTCAACTTTCTTCTTCCACACACTTTACCAAACTCAGTCACCAGCTTCTGCAGTTTCTCACATGAATCAGCCACCAGTGCTGTATCATCAGCGAACAACAACTGACTCAGAAGAGGGTGTTTTGAAATGGTTTGGGCACATGGAGAGAATGAGTGAGGAGAGATTGACCAAGAGGATATATGTGTCGGAGGTGGAGGGAACGAGGAGAAGAGGGAGACCAAATTGGAGGTGGAAAGATGGAGTGAAAAGGATTTTGTGTGATCGGGGCCTGAACATGCAGGAGGGTGAAAGGAGGGCAAGAAATAGAGTGAATTGGAGTCATGTGGTATACAGGGGTTGACGTGCTGTCAGTGGATTGAAGCAAGGCATGTGAAGCGTCTGGGGTAAACCATGGAAGGCTGTGTAGGTATGTATATTTGCGTGTGTGGACGTGTGTATGTACATGTGTATGGGGGGGGGGGGGTTGGGCCATTTCTTTCGTCTGTTTCCTTGCGCTACCTCGCAAACGCGGGAGACAGCGACAAAGTATAAAAAAAAAAAAAAAAAAAAAAAAAAAAAAAAAAATATATATATATATATATATATATATATATATATATATATATATGTTTTACCATCTGCCAAGGTAACTGTCAGCAGTAAAGGTTTATATTCACAATATATTATACTACAAAGATAACTGCCCACTAGTTCTGACAATTAAAATAAATGTGGATTTCCGTTACAGGTGACAAAATGCCCCTCAAACCGTCCTGCTGACTCCTATATCCATCCCAAAGAGATGAACGCTCATCGCTCCAGTTGGGGTTCATCATGATGGGAGGACAAACCTCCATAATAGGTCGAGTGCTCATCAACAAGATACATATGGTGCCAGTTTGGATCTCTTCATCTGGGGTTCCACATCGTCACAAAGGTTTACATTGTTAGTAATATATTTTTTCCACATGTTTGATCACCACTTCTATGCAGTAGTGAGGTAGTGCCAGTATCAGACAAAGAAGGCTGCATTTGCTCACATCTCCTCCTTAGCAGTTGTGTAATGCACCAAAATGACTGCATATTATCCCCATCCAAGCCCCACAGATCTTTCCATGGTTTATTCAATTAATATTATTTATTACCCTCAGACCATTCTCATGAAAGAATCATAGAGGCCAAGGTTGTGCTGCTTCCAGTAGTAGGGAAATGTAGACAGTTGGAAGTGACAAGTTCTTTGATGAGACTAAACTCCCAGTAACATGGTGTCCTTGTAATAGGTGGCTTTTCATTTGTGAAAGTCCTCTGTGATATTATTAGCCACTGACCCCTTCTATTTATACTTACAAGTGACCCATAATTTAGTTAATTTGGAAAAAATGTCTCTAGAGTCTGTGATTTCATGACATACCACAAACCACTGAAAACATATGGATATCCTAACATGATATTGTCTTGGGCTGCATCAGAAAAATCAACTAAAATGCATTTAATTGTTTCCTAAGCATCATTAGTTAATGAGGTAAATTTACAAATATAATAATCCAACTGTTTTTCCTCTTTTGCCATTCCATTTAAGGGGAAGTGCTTATTAACAGCTAACACAATGTCCCTTCAGAATTTTTATATATTTTCTTGAATTCTCGTATCATAGATATGTTGGATATCCATATGGTCACCTCACCCTAATAACCAAGTTATATACAGATCAGGTAGATAATGGGGTAAAGAAAGATAGACTGCTATTAACTTGCCCTTTAAACATTTTCAGGATGTCCAGTTTGGAAAATGTTGCAAATGGTTACATAATATCCAAGCATTCAGTTCCCATGCTTTGAGGCCTTGAAAGGTACAAGTAGTAAAGCTATTAATATATAATCAGTTTCAAACATGGGCTTTATAAGATTTCAATCTACTACACATAATCTGGAAATTACGTAGAAACAATACTGCAGTCAAGGACTTCTAGGAACACTACTATAGTCAAGGATTTCTCTACAAGCAGTAATAATGAACAGCAGAATAAAAAGAAACTTCTGACTGACAAGTTCCCTCTTAGTCAACAGATAGCAGAACTAAATTGAAAAATGTGTATGGATCTCATTTTCACTTACGAGGTGGGACCCCCTGAGTATAAAGCAACCTCCCAAAGAAATGTATAAAAAAATTACACGCAATTGAGATGTTTCTGAATATTCAGAAGACACTTCAGAGAAAGACCCTAACAAGAAACTAGGTCTCTGAAACAAGGTAGAAAAGATGAGAAGTTTCTGTAGTAACAGAAACTAAGATGAATGGAATGTGCTGACGGAACTGTGATTTGTATGGAATTAAAAAATCTGATCAGGTCCTCCTTGTGTAGAACCACCTCCCAATACAATGAAGTGGTGAATACAAATAGATAAAAATGCATACTGGTGATTGGCTATATCAGGAGTTTGTGTGATGGCCCACCCTTCTTTCCTCCTGTGGAAGAAAGGACGAACCAAGTGCAATTAGTCCGGATTTTTCATGCTTTTCCTTGCAAATTCCTCTTGAAAGCCACTGGAATTTCCTGTGCACTCTCCAAAGTGTACTACCTTTTAATTGGATTGAGGAAGAAAAAGAGTAATGTATTTACTATTATTTATTCATTTTATGTAAGAATTACAACAGATTTAACATTATAAAATGACTCATATCACGTGTCGCTCAAGCCCATGAGAAAATGTTTTTGCTCTACAAACTGCTGACATCCTTAGTAGCTGTCTTGGCCTGTGAATAACAAAGCTCAGCCTTCACAGCTGACCAAAATCACAGCATCGGTATAACGACATAAAGGCTGATAAATTCAGCTTCAAATTAGTAAACTGAGGGAAAGAGCAATATTACTGCAGACAGCACTCCATAACCCGAGGGCAAGACTCCATAAACACGCTGTAGCTTCACAAATGATCATCCTTCAGATAAATTAATGGGTGCTTGAATCAGTGACAAGTGCAAGAAAATTATTCTTGAATTTTATCAACAGAAGCATTACTGACCTTGAACAGACTTCTTAGAAATTTGGCGTCAAGCATAGACAGATTGGGAAAATAACTCTAAAACAGTCTGCAAAGAAGTTATTCCTACATAAACAGCCGTGTTCTGGAATAATATCAAGATCCACTTCGTCCAGAAATGTTCTATGTCAAACTTAACTTCTCCCCAGTTTCATGGTCCACAGCTGTCGTACCACAAATACCTTTACTTTGTCAGCAAGATCAAGAAAAGTAGCAACGCACCCCTGCAAAAACTTAGATATTACTGGAGGTTAATTCAGGAGTTTTCATGCTGCAATGATTGGTAACAGCCAGGTTGAGTGCCTTTGGGGTATGCATGTCATGGGTTGAAAAACCCTAAGTTATTGGGAGGAATGTACATCTTGAGCCCTGAAGGTGCTTTTCATTTAGACTTATAAACCCAGTAGATGTGAAATAACATTTGCAGTTCTCAATAGGTGTGGAGGTTTGCACATAGGAGATATCAGAGCACTTAATGGGAGTTTTACCACAAAGTGCGATGGAAGTTTTACTGAATGTTCTGGTTATAAAAAAAAATCAAGATTTGGGCTTGATACAAAAGGCTTAAAGAAATATAAGGAAAAAAATACTCAGGAATTTTAAATATGAAGAGTGCCTTTTGAAAATGGGCATTCATAAAACAAATTGTCAAATTCAAAATTAAAAAGGAAGGTCATGCACATCAAAATTTTTTGACAACCAAGTCAGAATGAGCACTGACCTAGACAAGAGAACCAGGTAGGTGGATTGAGTGTCCTTGGATGGCCAGAAAGCTTTTCGCACTCTCCATCCTGGGAGGTCAATAGAATTGGAGCAAGTAGGAATAACAAGGGGGCTTTGGTATATGAAAAAGGATGCCAGTTGAGTTGCTTTTATGAAACAGATAAGTGACCGAAGGGATCTAAAGAGCTCGGTCTTAGGACCACTGCTATTCCAGATCTATGTAAATTACCTGCCACAAGGATTGAAATCATACCTAAGCATATTTGCAGATATCAAAAATTCTGAGAGATGTAAGGTGTCAACAGGATTGTAAAAAAAAAAAAAAACCTGGTGATCTTGAAAGGCTCCAGCTGTGATCAAATACATAGCTCATGAAATTCAACCTACCTGTGTGATACATGTTGATGAAAGGACTTCATAAAAGAAGACTTAATAATGACTACCATCTTGCAGTAGCAAAATTGCAAAACTTGTTAGTTAAAAGAACTCGGAGGACGACATAATGCCCAGTCATCATTTCATAAATCACACTAAGAGGATTGTAAATGAGGTGTATTTCTACTCATATTAAAACTACCGTCAGGAGCATAGACAGTGAAAAGTTCCCAAAATTACATACATTATATATAAGACGCAAATTAAATCACACAACACCAAGTTCCTCACCCTACTTGAGGAGACACTGATCTGCTGGAGAATTTCCAGCAGTAATATTGTATCCGAGGTAAGGGAACTGAGATACAGGGCTTGGGCAGCTGCCATGGAATTACCACGTATGATGGGAGAAGAAAGAGTGAAGAAATTAATAACTAACACTGAGCAGGTCTTTAGAATAATATATGAAATGTTAATGGGTGGACACAGCAGGAAACTATGCAAAAGTGACATGAGAAATTTTTATAGCTTAATAAATAAAGTATAGAACAAGCTTTGCATGGAAACTGTAATTGCAAACTATAAAGTTTCAAACTTTTTTACCAAAGTTAAAGAAATTAGGCCCAACATATGTAGAACTCCCTTCCTGTAATGCAAAAGTAAATAATCACATTTTTTTTCTCTCCCACAGGAAACTGCATCACTACCCCCCTCTTGCTTCAACAAGACTGCCAGGAAAACAGACAAGAAGAGGCCGCATTCATTCACCTTGTCTCTAGCTGCCGTGTGAGATGCACCGAAACCACAACTCCCAATCCACATCTGGGCCCCACACACCTTTCCATGGTTTACCCCAGACACTTAACATGCCCTGGTATACCACATTGTTTCAGATCACTCTATTCCTTGCACACATCTCACCCTCCTGTGTGTTCAGGCCCTGATCACTCAAAATCTTTTTCACTCCATCCTTCTACCTGAGGATAGGGGAGAAAGAATACTTCCCACATATTCCCTACGTGTCATAAAAGGCAACAAAGGGGAGGGAGCAGGGTGCTGGAAATCCTCCCCTCCCAATTTTAATTTTCCAAAAGGAGGAACAAAAAAGGGGGCCATATGAGGATATTCCCTCTAAGGCTCAGACCTTAACATTACCTTGCTAATGCAGGAAATGGCAAATACATATAGAAAAAAATATATAATTTATTTATAATTTTTTTCCATATTTGTTTGTAATGGCCTACATTAGGAAGACAGCACCAGGAACAGACAAAGAAATTGCTTCATTTGCTCACATCTACTCTAGCTAACATATGTAATGCACTGAAACCTAAGCCCACCACTTGCAGGAGCATAGACAGTGAAAAGTTCCCAAAATTACATACATTATATATGATGCAAATTAAATCACACACCACCAAGTTCCTCACCCTACTTGAGGAGACACTGATCTGCTGGAGAAATTCCAGCAGCAATATTCTATCCGAGGTAAAGGAACCGAGATACAGGGCTTAGGCAGCTGCCATGGAATTACCACGTATGATGGGAGAAGAAAGAGTGAAGAAATTAATAACTAACACTGAGCAGGTCTTTAGAATAATATATGAAATGTTAATGGGTGGACACAGCAGGAAACTATGCAAAAGTGACGAGAAATTTTTATAGCTTAATAAATAAAGTATAGAACAAGCTTTGCATGGAAACTGTAATTGCAAACTATAAAAAGTTTCAAACTTTTTTTTTTTACCAAAGTTTAAGAAATTAGGCTCAACATATGTAGAACTCCCTTCCTGTAATGCAGAAGTAAATAATCACATTTTTTTTCTCTCCCACAGGAAACTGTATCACTACCCCCTCTTGCTTCAACAAGACTGCCAAGAAAACAGACAAGAAAAGGCCGCATTCGTTCACCTTGTCTCTAGCTGTTGTGTGTGATGCACCGAAACCACAACTCCCAATCCACATCTGGGCCCCACAGACCTTTCCATGGTTTACCCAGACACTTAACATGCCCTGGTATACCACATTGTTTCAGATAACTCAATTCCTTGCACACATCTCACCCTCCTGTGTGTTCAGGCCCTGATCACTCAAAATCTTTTTCACTCCATCCTTCTACCTGAGGATAGGGGAGAAAGAATACTTCCCACGTATTCCCTACGTGTCATAAAAGGCAACAAAGGGGAGGGTGCTGGAAATCCTCCCCTCCCAATTTTAATTTTCCACAAGGAGGAACAAAAAAGGGGGCCATATGAGATAATCCCTCCAAGGCTCAGTCCTTAACGTTACCTTGCTAACGCAGGAAATGGCAAATACATATAGAAAAAAATATATAATTTTTTTCCATATTTGTTTGTAATGGCCTACATTAGGAAGACAGCACCAGGAACAAAGAAATGGTTTCATTTGCTCACATCTACTCTAGCTAACATATGTAATGCACTGGAACCTAAGCCCACCACTTGCAGACTCTTTCATCTACTTTTGTTATCCCCCAAACAGATCCAGTTCCTTCTCTCCAGTGCATGCCTCTTTGAATGTTTAGGCCATGATATTTAGAAGCCTACCGTACTTCATCCTTCCACCTTCAGTTTCCCCCTTGCTTCCTTCACTTTTGACACATTTACTGCATCCTCTATTTCTGTCTGTTCATTCATCTTTTATGCCTAAACTATCGCCACACTAAGCTGGCTGGCCTTATCAATCGCATGCTTTCTTCCACACCCCTTTCTGACAATGTCATTCCTTACATAATCAATGTCTCATCACTGAGTATCTTCAGGAACTTCATTTCCAACTAATCTGCCGTTTTTTCTTTGCACTCAAGGCCCACAAGTCATCCATACACCTCTGCCTGGAGTGCTATACCTTCAAACTAACCCTTCTTTACCCTTATAGTTAATGACCTGACCTCTCCACATGCTTTGTGCACCAAGACCTTAGTGCCTTCAACCCTCTGACACACTTCATCCCCCATGGTTCCATTTACTGCTATGTCTACTCTTAAGTATCTAAACTTGCTCCAGGTTCCTAGTTAAACCTACACTCAAACCATCCTATTTTGCACCTTACTGCCTTAATTTTGTACACACACTCCTTCACAGAATCTTGATGCCAACCTCCAGTTTACAACCAGAGCTGTCATTTGGATATTACCCTAGGACCCCTTTTCCAGGAGTTCCTGCAGCTTTAAGGCTGCACAAATTACAGTGAAACATTCTTTGATGAGGCTTGCACTCCCGGTGATAGCCTTGTCAAGGGTGACGTTTCACTAAGCATAACCTTCTGCAGGCAGAGTTTGGCAACAGCTCTAATAAGTATGTGTGTGTACAGTAAGAAGTGCATATACAGACATTTGCTTTGTGTACAAATAAAGATTTTACATTCTTGTACAATTAATAAATTAATTTCATTCAGGTGTTTGTCTCTGCACAAAACTCACACTTAATCCTAAGTGAAACTATTGTCAGTAGAGGAAATATATAAATCCAATAAATTACAATATCACATAAGAATCTAGAGTAGATTTTACAATGATGTATTAAAAACAAAACGGTGAGTCTTCTCTCATGAAAACAAGATTCTACATCTACCACTAATTCAAAGCATGATTCCTCCAAACTGAATTTAAGGCTTCAAAAGTTGTACCATATCTATAGTCAAAAAGAATTTCCATGAAGAGTAACCAAATCCAACATTTCAAGTGGACCAATCAAAATCAAAATGGAGTTACCCAAAATCATAACTGATACTGTAGAAAACCTCCTCGACTTTACAAATTAAAAAATGTCAATAACACTGACATATTCTTAACAATAACAGTAAAGACAAATCAGATTTCAGTAAGACAATCAGATTCAATTCCTACAATACTAAAATATTGTAATAATAAATATCAAGGCTCGTTCTAAATACTCCAAAATTTTCTACTTGTACTTAAAGCCTATTGCTCTCTCGCAATCAAGTACTCCATACGTGCTCACTTAAACTTGATGCTGAATCTAAAATACCAATCCACATTGCATACACCACATGTAATATTCACTTCATATCAGTTGCACCCTCAGGAGAAAATATAGATGATGGGATCTGAGGCATCGTAGAGGGTGCAGTAGTGTCCTTGAGATAATATTCTGAGAAGCTGATGTAAACAGCCACACTTAGGCCAACAATAGCAGCAATAATAGTGTTCTTCTGGAAGATGATGCACGTGGCCAGTGTTAGACCAGCATATGTGATGTAACGTGCAAATGTCATGTGTCTCTCTCGTTCCTGGGCACTATTGTCTGTAACACACAATCACCATCATGAAAAATGGAAATATGAAGAAAGAAAGAATCCATACTTAAACACTTTATGTAATCAATATTTCATCCCTGTTTGTCCTGAATCCATCTCAAACTATATATTTTCACGAGAGAAGTACTGGTGCTTCATGCAACTACAGTGTCTCCTGACTAGTTGAAAAACAGCAAGATTATAGCTCTAAATGTTAGGGAACTCATTTATATGTTTCAAAATGTTTCGAGGCTTTGACAGCTGCTCTGTAATTGTCACAGGTACTTGACATTAAATTCTTGATGTTTATTAAAAGGTAGAAATGATGTATATCTTTGGAGATTTACTTTCACATGACCATCTTTTCATTCAATCGTATCAGGATTCATAAGATAACACCAAAAGCTGGAGATGCTTAAAAGTATCATCTTACTGAAACAAAATCAACTTTCGAGGATACTTTGCCTGGAAAGTATATGTAACTGTCAAAAGCTGAAGTCAAAGTAATGATGCTGTTATAAACCTTTCAAGATATTCTTGCCACATGCAACAAATTTTACTGCTACATCATATAGGAAAATGGCATTCTTTAAAACACAGGCTTCAAATACAATGAAAGATACATACACAAAAAGGTGTAATTCATGCAAAAGCTCAAACCAATAGCAAATGAAACCATGTGCATCATAAGTAAAAACATTTCTCATTTAATACTGCCAATGATGGACAAGCTGTACGAGAGCTGGGGCAGCATCCTACATTATGTTCAGCTTTTTAAGATTCAAGAGCCTTAATGAAGAGCGACACCAACTGCTACAGCGGAACAGTTATACAGACATGTCACTCTATTCTCCTAACTGGGATGTTCCCTTTCTCTTGTAAAAGGGGTGCTGCGGGGAGGATGCCTCCCTTTTACTTCCGACAGGATGCTATGAGACACTGAATAAGCAAAATAAAGGCATACTCTTAAGAGATGTATTAAAATACATTAAAGCAACCAGTAAATTGACTGATTCCATTAACCTTCCTCTGGTTTTTCTACTTATCTATATTATTTCATGCATCATCTCCATTCTAGTCACTCAATAGCAGTACTTGTTAGAGGAGTGACTTCTCCCTCTATCATATTAACTGGGGTGTCCCAAAGGGTTCCCTCATACTGCCTACCATCGCCTATCCTCTTCCTTCTCTTCATAAATGATCTTTTGTAAACTTCAAACCCTATTCACTTTCACTCTGAAGGCTCTTACACTTCATCAAGAGGAAAGCCCATAGGTTTGATTTCTTGGCTGACAATAGCAGTGCACATGAAGCACAACAGCAGCAGCACCCATGAAACACAAAAATAGCAGTGCCCATAAAACACGTTACACAATAGTATTAGTCGTGCCATGGTGCCAAATATGACAACTTTCAGACATTATGTTGAAGCCAGAATGAACATCAGAAATGGAAAAGCCGCAGCAATAAACAAGCTGCTTTTTCAAGATGTTTCAAGGAGGGAAAGTATTTAAGGAGCTGTACAATGGAGGCTGCAGACAGTGCCCAAATAAATTCTGAGCATTTTAAAATATCAGTCTCAAGAAATACAATACATGACAGTTTGTATTTCATCTGATAATCTGCAGCATCAGCTCTACAACAAGGTAAATACATTCACATTTTTTCAACAATATTTAATGAAAGTGGTGCAGCTGTAAGGGTTCATTTGAGGTTTTGATATAGATATAAATCAGATATAAATTCTATCCCTGGGGATAGGGGAGAAAGAATACTTCCCACGTATTCCCTGTGTGTCATAAAAGACAACTAAATGGGGAGGGAGTGGGAGGCTGGGAATCCTCCCCTCACATTTTTTACTTTTCCAAAAAAGGAACAGAGGTGGGGGGCCAAGTGAGGATAATCCCTCTGATGCTCAGTCCTCTGTTCTTAACGCTACCTCCCAAATGCAGGAAATGGCAAATATGTATGAAAAACAAAATTATGAAGGAGTTTACGAAGCTAATATACCAGCAAGGCACATCTACAGAGGAGACTATTTTTAACCATGTGACCGCAGTTTTAGATCACACGTTGACTGAAAAAGGTAAGTCATGTTTTGCAAGTATCCATTCATTAGAAGAAAACAGGGTAAAGTGCACAGCACTCATATCCAGACAATGACTTTTGTCATTCTCATTGAAATTTGCATTAATAAGTTCCAGTGTACATGTTAAAACTTCGGGTTTCGACAACGTGATGAATAATGTAGCAAAAACAGTGAATTTCTTCCAAACACAAGTCCTCAACTGCTGACACTTTAATCAATTCCTGAAGGACAATAACATGCAACAAGGAATGCCGTAAACTCAGGAAAGCTGGCAGAGCCAAGATGGTGTCTTAAATGGCTCTTCAAGCTGAGAAGAAATACCGAAATGTTTAAGGATGAAAAAAGCAATGCCTGTCCATGAGTTACTGAAAGCCTCTGCAGGCATGCTACATTCATTCAAGGCAGAATATGGGTCTCAAGCCCCAACCCAACCGGCTAACAAAAGATAAATTATGCTCAGCTCCTTGACGATGACTTTCTACATTTACCATGCAACTATTAGTCATTCCTAAAACCGTCACACTAGAATATTTTATTAAAAATCTGTAAGTGTACTTATTTTCTGTCGGAGATCTTTTCAATCGATATCAATCTCCAGTTTCCTTACACAACACCTATACCATACAACTAGCTTGACATAACAACTTTTGCTCTATTCCATTTAACTGTTCAACCATCCCGTAACTATGTCACCAATATATCAATCACCTTTTAAACCATCACAATCCTCCTTCCATGCCATAAATGATTATAGGCAAAAACACATACATATTTTTTTTATAACTTTCTGAACTGGATTTCCATGTGAACAGGAAAGCATTCTGTGAAGTTTTAACTCATATAATAAGCTATTAAGACTCCTGAATGCTTTTAGAAACTTTTATAACAGAAATGCATGTGTATGAGTAAGAGGTGGTGGGAGTGAGTTGTTTGAAATCAATATGGGAATAAGTCAAGGCTTTGTAATGGCACAGTCATTATATGTTTTTATGGATGGAACATTGCACTGTATGAGAATGCAGTTCTTATAAAAGATGACACTATCGTTCGCTAAATGAGATGGGCTTGACACAATGGTGTACGTAGGAGGAGGATGCAGAAACTGAACTTGTAATATGCTAGTGTATGAAAGGGGTACAACGTCAGACTGTATTTGGGAGTGAAGTTTAGTAAAGATGGTCCTAAATAGATCCATTAATAGAATGTAGTCATGCAAGAAGGAAATTGGGGGTGTTCTTTTGATAAAGGAAAGTTTAAGCTGTGCAAGAAGCTTGCAAGAAAGAGTACTTATCCCTAGTCTAATGTATGGCCATGAAACCCAAGTGTATGAAAATAAAAAATAATAATACAGACTGACAAGTTGCATGGTGCTGCTGGTAATAATAGTTATGTGGTATGAATTTTTTTTTTTAGAAAGACACATGGATGAAACTACCTCAGGATTTTAGTCATGTAGAACAAATGGCAGATATGTGGGTCAAGAATGCAGACAGCAGTACAGTAAAAGGTATAGAAACAGACCATGGAGGAGATAAGTAGATGTAGTGAAAGAGAGAAAATAGGAACAATGATATTCAAGATGAAGATGCTTGAAAAACGACTGGGGAATCAGATGCATTGAAAGTATTTTATATATGAAGTTGGTATGAAGAAACATGCTGGACTCATTTGACAAATCAAATTAGAGTGAAAAGTGAAAAAGTAAGAAACACTTTTGTATTTGTTGAAGTCTTCATTACATTTTAACACACAAGGTATGAGTTAAATGTGAGTGATGTAGCAAAGAATGCATGTACCTGATACATCCTAATACACGAGGAGTTGAGTAATGGTAGTAAATGTCCTGATAGGATTCCTTAGCCCTAATCCCACATAAATATTATATTAAAAGATTAATCATGTTACTCACTCTACTAAAACTGGAAATAAATAGAAGGAAGGCTACATATTCTGATTTGTATGTAGTGTTATAGAGGGCAATTGGGTTTTAACAACAATCAATAAAAAGATGCTAGCATTTAACTATAAAAGTTTAGTAATCAAATATCTACACTGAAGGCTACAAGAATACACGAGCAGAAAAGCACAATGATGTCCAGTGTGCTGATTGGGATTATTGTGGTTTAACTAATATTAAAATAAAGGGTATAAGTAAATGTTAAAATAAAGAAATTTCATGTTGTGCTAGGATCTAACATGCCAGTTTCACAATCCAAGAATATTACTGTACTTACCGACACACATGTCCTTATCCTGCACATATCCCTCAGCACACTTTTCACACATATCTGGTCCATCGCCTGTACAGCCATCACAAGCCTTATCACAATCTGCAACAGAAAGATTAAGAGATACATCAATGTGGTCACAATCATAACATCTAACAATCTATATATTTTGACATCAAAACAATAACAATTGTCAATGGTAATAATGCAAAAAGACCAACTTGCTCACCTTATCATTTTGAGTCTCTCAACTTACAGGCACCTAGCTCAAAATTTTACATTATCAATTTGCTTTCATTTTTCTGTATCTACCCTTTTCCTTCAGCTATGTAAAACTCTGTAACAATCTGACTCCTTGCCATGAAAAGTGTAATAACTCTTAACATCTAAATGCTGAAATCCTCTATGCATGGGATTTTAATATATATAACACTTGGCTTTACTTAAGACGATTCAACTAGATGTCGTGACACCTTCCTTTTTCTACCTTAATGATTTAGAACATATTTTGTTTATTTAAACACCAAAACTTCTCTTTCTTAAAAGTATATCTCAGAGAAGTCCACCCTTAAGAAGCGAGGCTGTTCTAATCCTCCAAACTAACTGCCCTATTGCTGTCACTTCTGATATCTCGTAAATCTTTGGAACTCTCCTTAACTCTCACTTTCTTAAGTCACCTACATTATTCATTCCTTTTTTCAGATCACCAACATGTCTTTGCATTGCAAGGTCCACTGGTGATCTCTACCATGCAATGCTCTGATTCTCCTTTTTCATGATTTTGGTGAAGCTTTAGTCAATATACATATGGCATAAGTCTTTGCTTTCTAAACTTCCTTTTTTTTTTCTTTAAAATATGGCCTCCTTTCTTGTCATTCCATCAGGGTAATGGCTGATGGAACAACTTCTACTTCTTATCCTGTCAACAGCAGTGTTCCTCAGAGTTCTGTACTATTGCCTATCCTCTTTCTTCTCTCCATAAATGATCTTCCTTCTGCCTTTAACACTTCAACAATGACCAACATCATATGAAGATCCTTTGGAAGTGGTGGCCATCATCATATGATGTTCTAACTCATCACCAGTTTAAATATCCTTTAAACTGCCTAGAGAGCCTGTAGCCATGCATGCACAGGACAAAATTCTGCTTTTCTCATTATCCCTACAAGCATCATTAAGATACAAACAACAGCCAAGTAATTTACAAAAGACAATCTAACTGGATATTAATATACATTATGAATATTCATGTGTACTTGAACTGACCTAGGCAAGAGAATGTTCCTTCACTGTTGACACAAAACTGATTTCTCTTGCACGGTGATTTATCAACTGCACATTCATTAATATCCATACAACCCTTCTCTGTGTCCATTAGCCAACCCTCCTTACATGCCACACAGGATTTCTGACCAGGCTGAAAAGAATAAACTTGGTTAGTCCAAAAACTGCACTATACTCAGTCATGAAACCTTACATAAAGCCAAAAAAGTCAACTTAAATGAAATATGTATGGTCTATCTTTATATCTATTAACTCCTTTCCCATTACCAACGTATGAGTCAAGTTCATATAGGGTGTTAATTCTGCATTGATGGGGTCCAGAGGAATGAGAGCTTGGGTTCAATTCAAGAGTGCAGGTTTCATTGCCTAAAAGTGTGAGTACCTGTGTTACTATCCATGTGTGCTGGCATTCAAGTCATTCCCAAGAAGTACACGAGCAATGAAATACAACAAATGAACATGCATCTAAGCAGCTTCACTCTGCTACACTTAGCTCGAGTTAATTATGGATGCGAATTTCTATGACTAAAATGTTTTACAAAATTATACTTAGCCATCTTTGTTGATATATTAGAAATGAAGGTTTGCTGAATGTGTTAGATGATAAGAGTGGCAGGTATAGGGTGTTTTGGTCAAGGTGGTTTGCGAAGTGAGAGGGTTAAGGAGAATGATTTGGTATACAGAGAAGAGGTAGTAAAAGCTTTGTGGAAAATGAAACCCAGCAAGGCAGCAGGTTTGGATAGTATTGCAAAGGAATTTTTCAAAAAAGGGTGTGACTGTGTTGGTGACTGGTTGGTAAGGATATTCAATGTATGTATGACTCATGGTGAGGTGCCTGGGGATTGGCAGAATGCATGCATAGTGCCATTGTACAAAGGCAAAAGGGATAAAGGTGAGTGCTCAAATTGCAGAGGTATAAGTTTGAGTATTCCTGGGAAATTATATGGGAGGGTATTAATTGAGAGGGTGAAAGCATGTACAGAGCATCAGCTTGGGGAAGAGCAGTGTGGTTTCAGAAGTGGTAGAGGATGTGTGGATCAGGTGTTTGCTTTGAAGAATGTATGTGAGAAAGACTTAGAAAAGCAAATGGATTTGTATGTAGCATTTATGGATCTGGAGAAGGTACTAAGGTATTAAGAATATATGGTGTGGAAGGCAAGATGCTAGGAGCAATGACAAGTTTTTATCGAGGATGTAGGCATAGGCATGTGTACGAGTAGGAAGAGAGGAAAGTGATGGGTTCTCAGTGAATGTTGGTTTGCGGCAGGGCTGCGTGATGTCTCCATGGTTGTTAATTTGTTTATGGATGGGGTTGTTGGGGAGATGAATGCAAGAGTTTTGGAGAGAGGGGCAAGTATGCAGTCTGTTGTGGATGAGAGGGCTTGGGATGTGAGTCAGTTATTGTTCGCTGATGATACAGCGCTGGTGGCTGATTCGGGTGTGAAACTGCAGAAGCTGGTAACTGAGTGTGGTAAAGTGTGTGAAAGAAGAAAGCTGAGAGTAAATGTGAATAAGAGCAAGGTTATTAGGTACTGTAGGGTGGAGGGACAAGTCAATTGGGAGGTAAGTTTGAATGGAGAAAAACTGGAGGAAGTGAAGTGTTTTACAAATCTGGGAGTGGATTTGGCAGCGGATGGAACTATGGAAGCAGAAGTGAGTCACAGGGTGGGGGTGGGGGCGAAAGCTTAAGGAGCATTGAGAAATGTGTGGAAGGCGAGAACGTTATCTCGGAAAGCAAAAATTGGCCTGTTTGAAGGAATATTGGTTCCAACAATGTTATATGGTTGCGAGGCGTAGGCTATAGATAGAGTTGTGCGAAGGAGGGTGGATGTGTTGGAAATGAGATGTTTGAGGACAATATGTGGTTTGAGGTGGTTTGATCGAGTAAGTAATAAAAGGGTAAGAGAGACATGTGGAAATAAAAAGGGTGTAGTTATGAAAGCAGAAGAGGGTGTTTTGAAATGGTTTGGTCACATGGAGAGAATGAGTGAGGAAAAATTGACAAAGAGGATATATGTGTCAGAGATAGAGGGAATGAGGAGAAGTGGGATAGGGGCCTGAACATGCAATAGGGTGAAAGGCATGCAAGGAATGGAGTGAATTGGAACAATGTGGCATACCAGGGTCGACGTGCTGTTAATGGATTGAACCAGGGCACGTGAAGCATCTGGGGTAAACCATGGAAAGTTTTGTGGGGCCTGGATGTGGAAAGGGAGCTGTGGTTTCGGTGCATTATACATGACAGCTAGAGACTGAGTGTGAACGAATGTGGCCTTTGTTGTCTTTTCCTAGTGCTACCTCAAGCACATGCGGAGGGAGGGGGTTGTCATTCCATGTGTGGCAGGGTGACGACGGGAATGAATGAAGGCAGCAAGTATGAATTATGTACATGTGTATATATGTATATGTCTGTGTAAGTATCTTGTGGAGGCGAAGGTGAAGAGTAGATGTTTTCAGAAAAGAAGAGAGAATGTTGGGGTGAAGAGACTGGTGTGAGTAAGTGAGCTTGGGAAGGAAACTTGTGCGAGGAAGTGCAAGGAGAGACTGAGTACAGAATGGAAAAAGGTGAGAACAAAGGACGTAAGGGGAGTGAGGGAGGAATGGGATGTATTTAGGGAAGCAGTGATGGCGTGGGAGGTGGGCAGATTAGAAAGGGTAGTGAGTGGTGGGATGAAGAAGTAAGATTATTAGTGAAAGAGAAGAGAGAGGCATTTGGACGATTTTTGCAGGGAAATAATGCAAATGAGTGGGAGATGTAAAAAAGAAAGAGGCAAGAGGTCAAGAGAAAGGTGCAGGAGGTGAAAACAGGGTAAATGAGAGTTGGGGTGAGAGAGTATCATTAAATTTTAGGGAGAATAAAAAGATGTTTTGGAAGGAGGTAAATAAAGTGCGTAAGACAAGGGAACAAATGGGAACACCAGTGAAGGGGCAAATGGGGAGGTGATAACAAGTAGTGGTGATGTGAGAAGGAGATGGAGTGAGTATTTTGAAGGTTTGTTGAATGTGTTTGATGATAGAGTGGCATATATAGGGTGTTTTCGTCTAGGTGGTGTGCAAAGTGAGAGGGTTAGGGAAAATGATTCGGTAAACAGAGAAGAGGTAGTACAAGCTTTGTGGAAGATGAAAGCCAACAAGGCAGCGGGTTTGGATGGTATTGCAGTGGAATTCATTAAAAAAGGGGGGTAACTGTATTGTTGACTGATTGGTAAGGTTATTTAATGTATGTATGGCTCATGGTGAGGTGCCTGAGGATTGGCGGAATGCTTGCATAGTGCCACTGTGCAAAGGCAAAGGGGATAAAAGTGAGAGCTCAAATTACAGAGGTATAAGTTTGTTGAGTATTTCTGGGAAATTATATGGGAGGGTGTTGATTGAGAGGGTGAAGGCATATACAGAACATCAGATTGGGGAAGAGCAGTGTGGTTTCAGAAGTGGTAGAGGATGTGTGGATAGGTGTTTGCTTTGAAGAATGTGAGAGATATTCAGAAAAGCAAATGGATTTGTATGTAGCATTTATGGATCTGGATAAGGCATATGATAGATTTGATAGAGATGCTCTGAGGAAGGTATTAAGAATATATGGCGTGGGAGGCAAGCTGTTAGAAGCAGTGAAAAGTTTTTATCGAGGATGTAAAGCATGTGTGTGTAGGAAGAGAGTAAAGTGATTGGTTCTCAGTGAATGTTGGTTTGCAGCAGGGGTGAGTGATGTCTCCATGGGTGTTTAATTTGTTTATGGATGGGGTTGTTAAGGAGGTGAATGCAAGAGTTTTGGAAAGAGGGGCAAGTATGCAGTCTGTTGTGGATGAGAGAGCTTGGGAAGTGAGTCAGTTGTTGTTCGCTGATGATACAGCGCTGGTGGCTGATTCGGGTAAGAAACTGCAGAAGCTGGTGACTGAGTTTGGTAAAGTGTACGAATGAAGAAAGCTAAGAGTAATGTGAATAAGAGCAGGGTTATTAGACACAGTAGGGTTCAGGGACAAGTCAATTGGGAGGTAAGTTTGAATAGAGAAAAACTGGAGGAAGTGAAGTGTTTTAAACATCTGGGAGTGGATTTGGCAGCAGATGGAACCATGGAAGTGGAAGTGAATCATAGGGAGGGGTAGGGGGCGAAAGTTCTGGAAGCGTTGAAAAATGTGTGGAAGTCGAGAACGCTTTCTCAGAAAGCAAAAATGTGTATGTTTGAAGGAACAGTGGTTCCAACAATGTTATATGGTTGCGAGGCGTGGGCTATAGATAGAGTTGTGCGGAGGAGGGTGGATGTGCTGGAAATGAGATTGTCATTTCATGTGTGGCAGGGTGGTGAAAGGGAATGAATAAGGGCAGACAGCATGAATTATGTACATGTGTATATATGTATATGTCTGTGTGTGTATATATATGTATACGTTAAGATGTATAGGTATGTATATGTGCTCTGTGTGAACGTGTATATATATACATGTGAATGTGGGTGGGTTGGGCCATTCTTTTGTGTGTTTCCTTGCGCTACCTCACTAATGCTTGAGACAGCGACAAAGTATAATAAATAATTAATTAATGAATCTTACAAATTACTTCTTAACACATGTGTTACTTACCCCACTGCATGGTCCATTGCAAGCCTTATGGCACTGCTCACAAAGTAGCTTTGTATCATCCTTATATGCCTGATAGTAACCAAAATTGCATGAATCACACATATCTCCTGTGTAACCTGGATTGCAAGAACAATCACCACTTCCTTTTCGTGTTCCTGCCCCCTGTAATTAGTATTCTAAGATTAGTTTCTTCGTCTAAACCTATTCAGTGACATAAAATTATAAGCAGTTAGAAGCCAGCCAGATTGTGAATTCATCTTTTGGAGTTTTCCAAAATACATTTTCATGAAAAGGAAATATTTGAATCTTAGGAATCTAATCTAAACAAAAAGTTCTGTTTGTTGATAGATAAGAATGGGTTTAGGCTTTTACAAGAGCATCAACAGATAAGAGCACATAAATCAAAAGTGTACAGAACGAGTTTGATAAAAGCCTACTGACAAAATCACGTCACCCACATATATTAATATCTTTTTTGAAGTGCTATGACTTGTGAGTGATAAGAAGTGATAAATGAAGAGCAAATTGCATGTGTAAAACCAAATTCAGTGCACAATATCATAGCTGTCCTACTCTATTTCTTTTACATACTTGCTACACTTTTTAACTCTTTTACCTCAATCATTTCATCTTTAACATTAATTATACTTTAACAGTCATACTCTTACTGCTTACAATGCCACTATCAAAATACTGTACTACGTACGTTTCCTATAATTTTGTAAAAATGGGAACATTAATAAAACATTTTTGATAAATTCCTCTTTCTCTGGTAACATGCAAACTATTTATAAGTAAAGAGTAAATACCTTGCACTTGCCATTCCCACCACATGGGTTTTCAATGCCCCCTTTGCATGGAAGGCACTGAGGACCATAATGATTAGGAGGACAACAAACTCTCAACATAGTGATGCAAAGCCACGCGTGCAGTTCAGGCTGTGTTTCCTGTTCCCGAAACCACCAGTCCTCTAGCAATCCTTCATACTCCTCTGCATTAGCCTCACACTGTCACATAAAACTTAAATCTATGTTAGTGAAATGCATAAATTACCAGTTGTGTGATGTGAATATAACAAAAGGATGATTCAGCTTGAATACTGTAATCAGTGAATTCTATAAAATGTTGACAAATGATACCAGTCAATGAAGTAAAAAAATTTATGACCACAAATCCTCTTAAAATTTCACACATATGATACCAGATACAAAATTTCAGACATCATGTAATGTAATAAAATATGATGAATAATCTAAGCACTTAGAATGTGAACAAAAATTTAGCCTCATACTATATTTAACCAGTCTCTCTGCAAAACTAAGGGTGCCACTGTTCTTTTTTACTCACCTGTTTTTGGCCTCTCTCAACATCACTACATAATTTTTCTTGAATCTCTATCAATCTAATTTCTGATTTTTTATATGACAACATTTTCTCCTCTTCCCAAGCAGAGTCTCCACCTTCGTGCTTCCCACGAGCAGTTGAATCAATACCCTTTAAGCAGACAAAAGACAGTCATGATAATTGAATTATCCATAAGTGTTCTTTAAAACAATATAATCAACACCTTACTTTTGCTGAAAGCAAGTTCTCAACATTTACTGAATCATTAATTATCATTAATAATGAGAATAATCAAAGAAAGATATTCATACTGGATGAATGTCTATTCTATATACCCAATAGGTATGTTGCTTTAATTTTGTTACTGACCATATATATGACTTTAGACATTTACAAAATAACAATACCTTAAGGAAATCTCTGTGTTAGTTTTGTTACCAAGTGAGTGAAGATACTACCTGCTTTCACTGACAAAACATTAAAAAAAGATATACAGCAAGAATATAAAATAGGAGAAAATATATGTAAGGAAACACGGGAAAACAGATATACATAAGAGTAAAGGGAGATGATAAAGAAGAAAAGGGGAACATGATTACGTTCAAAACATGATTTATTTTGAAAACATGTAGCTAATCACCAATATAGAAGTGACAGTGAGGAAGAAAAAAAACAGCAAGACGTCAAGCCACAAATCATGGTACTGCAATTGTGCTTCTACAGACAATAGGTTGTACATGATTATAGAAACATGCGTAGAATTGCTATCATTTGGTCATGTATTTATTATAAGCCATATTGGAGTGCACAGTTCAGCACAGACTTTACTTTTGTTGGAACTGTGAGTTAAGGTAACTTTGTGCCTTTTCGTTGAGGCTGGGCTCCACTGGATAGCAGTTGCCAGCAGAGCAACAAGTGACTGACCCCTGTGCTTAGCCAGGAGGGAACAGATGCCACGGGCCCAATTAAATTCAGCTTCACCTTCCATCACTCATGCATATGACAGTAGTTATTCAGACTTAATCTAGGCAACAGTAAACCATACCTCAGACTTTCATTTAAGTCTTACCATAATTCAAACAAGAAGGCATGTTTGAGAGTAATTTTGTAAAGGGCATAAAAATGCTCTAAGGTGACCTGAGTGTTCATGTATACATAGAAATGATTAAAAATGTTATCCAGAAGAAATTTGTCATGCTGTACTTAGTCAGGAATATATGTCTACTTTTCCAGTATTGTTTTATATCTTTTCTCAGGAATTTTATGATTGGCTTGAAACTGTCTGCTAACTGTGGTAGTGTTCTTTGTGTGTTCTTGAAATTTAGTTGAGCTGCAGCAACAAAAACAACAGAATGATAGTCAACCATTTGTAGCATGACAGAAACGTAGTGGCTTATATCTATTATCTGTGAAACAGCTTTAATGATCATAAGCAGGTCATAGCTCTGTTGATGGTATTAGGATTAAGCTTTTCCATCCAGCTGTATTTATTTGTAGCATAGATATTTGCTAATTGTTGCATCCCTTGGAGATATACTATCCTCTAGGGAACAGGCTGTAATGGAAACAGCGATGTACAGATATGGTCTGATGGAGAACTTCATGGGGGTCTTTAGATGGTTTTAATGTTAGCTCCCTCCAGGAAATCAGGTAAAAGTTCATATAAAAAAAATTGTTAGTAACAGAGGAAATCAATTATTCTATGGATGAATTTCTTACAGCGAAATCTACCACTTAGAACTTAGCACCTTCCTTTCATCATTTACTGTGTACCTTACCTTGTTGAAAGATTCTGTCAGAGTCTTGCAGGCAGCACATGGTGGAAGCTTGGCAGCCTTCTGGCTCTCTTTATTATTTTTGCTTTGGTCCGAACCATTGTTCCCAGGAGTGCTGCTTTTGCCCTTGCCTGTGTCAGGTATGACTTGTGCCACCAAACAGCTTAAACCCATTGAGACCAAAAGGAATACTTCTTTTCTACAAAGGAAATGCATTCTGGAAATAGAAAAAAGATTACGTTCTTGTTGCATCCATGTGTTAATTGGGCACACATTTCTAATATTTTTTCTAATGATGAGGCATTTGCAAAGTAAAATGGTATGACAATCTAATGAGAAAGAACCTGCTAAGGCAAAAATGGGTATGTCAGAATTGGTTGTACAGATGCTAGTCTTGGGGACCTAAATGGAAATGGGATGTGTTGAAAGGGAATGGAAATGGGATATGTTGAAAGGGAAATGCATGAAGACAGTGTATGGTGGAAGGTGGATTACCTGGAAGGAATGACAGTGCAAGAGAATGTGTAGCAGTAAGCTCAGTATAACTGAGAGAGCAGTCCAGGGTTCAATAAAATGGTCTAAATATATGGAGATAATGACCAAAGACTGACTAAAATCTGAATCAGATATGGGGGGAGGTAGATAACAAGATGGTAGGAAGGAGTGGAAAAGGTTTAAAGGTATTTGGACATAACCATTCAGGACGCTGAGAGGCAACATGGTGACGTGCTGAACCTAGGCACGTGAAGTGGACTAGGTTTGACTGTGAATGGTTAGGACTTGTTTTAGTTTATCATAACAGTTAGAGGCATAATGAACACAAATGAGGCCACTGCTTGCCTATTCCTAAAGTAGTCTTGCTGAGGCTCGAAAACCATAAGTGTCAGAGAATAAAAATATTAAGGAATGGAATACTATTCTTTAACCCTTTTCCATCCAGGTATGTCCCTCTGGGATTTTGTTACAAATGCACTGAAACTCAAGATGAAATACATTAATAAGCAATGTGACAAGGTGCGAATAAAGGTAAAATTACACTTTACGGACACCATAAATATGACTTATGGACTTAAACTGGAATTGCATAATTTGGAGCATCATTTCATTTTCTTATGAAAATTCAAAATTTTCTAAATCACTTTTGCCGATTGTTACGAGTCCAGTAATCATATATTCTTCCATTCCCATACAATACTTCCGTGGTGCCCTTAAACTCCACACTCGGTATATTTCGTGTTATTTTTCCCCCCATACAACTACTTTCTGATCCAGAGCTCTGTCAATGATCGAGACATTATTAATATAATGTTAGAAATCTTCCTTGAACACCTGTATACATGCCTACCATCTTTCTATAGGCCGAAATAAACTGGGTATAATCATCAATACAAGAGTTACGTAAATAAACCTACAACTCTGTAACATTATTTTCTATATCTATAAAAAGTGTCCTAGAACTCTTCAGTACGATTAGGAAACTAGATCTAGTCAATCTCAACCTGTAATCGTGGCTGCAACTAAAATACTGTAATGTCTGTTGAACTTTGCAATCAATACCGCTAAATACTAATTAATCCACTATAATACAGCCACCAATTCAAGTCAGTCGCAGAAAGCAATGAATCTACATCAAATACTCACTCTCAGGCCTGAAATATTCCCTGTATTTAAGCCAAAATATCGTAAAACCGGTCGTTAACGTCAGTGTCAATGACAACGCGCTGCTCAGGGTATATCAAAACATTTCAGACAATGTTTTCCCCACGAACCGTTCGCTCATGTCGGACCTTTAGGATTTAGTGGTTCCTTTAGGTTCTGGAAAATTTCAAACTATTAACTATTAATCAAAGTATACTCGTGTATATATATATATATATATATATATATATATATATATATATATATATATATATATATATATATATAGTGTGTGTGTGTGTGTGTGTGTGTGTGTGTGTGTGTGTGTATGTATTAACAACGTAATTCGATCTAAAATTTCGGTTAAGTTAGATTAGTTACGTTGAGTTAGGTTGTTAATTTCTCTTGCTACAGCACTGATGCAAATCAACATTTTCACTTAGCAGTTCCATATTGTTTTGACCCTCGCGAACTGCACACTTCTAGCTTTGCTAACTTAAACAGCCCTTTTGCAGGAATCTGCCTAACTCTACAGACTCAAACTTGTAAATCATTTAATTAAGTCTGAGAATATCTCAGAGCAAACTTTAACGCTTGGGTCATTTTTTTTTCGATTAAAAGTCCTGAAAAACGTTGTGAGTACGAATCATGAGTCGCTTACGAAATGTTTCACTAGCGAGACGCCTCCACATGGTGACATTTGCAAAATCCTTAAAAATGTTCTTTGAAAGCTGGATTTCTTTATAGACCATCACTTATTTAATCAACAATGAACGCTGGACACTACAGTTTATTCAGCTCTGCATTCATTTACAGGAACTTTTCATCCTAGTTCTGTCCAGTTTCATGTTTACGAAACGAATAACTTAAGCAAGGATTTAGGTCAAACCCTTTTGAAATCTAACATCAACATTCATCATCTGTCATCCAGTGGCTTGCTGTAATATCTTTCTTAATGCCTTTACCCGGTGCTGACATGATGTTTTGTGCTGTAAAATAGCTGTCATTTCTTTAGAACGTCTGATAATACAGCAGCACCTCGGTACCAGACACAATTGTGGAGAAAACGGGAATTCGAATGTTGGCGCGACGGGCAAGGCCGACGTGGCGGGCCACCAGCCGCCACCACCCCTCTCTCTCTCTCTCTCTCTCTCTCTCTCTCTCTCAATGGATGAAATAAAACTGCTTTTCATAACCTCTTGGGTCATATATCGGCCTATGATGGCCTTGTCACACAAATTTCAAATATCCCGAAGATTAAAACGGACCTCATTACGATATTACAAGCTTCATACAGCTATTAATCTTCCTTAAAATACTTAGGTGAGTTATAGATATAAAACTACATCATCTAAATAACATAATGCGCCATGATAATACCTAATGGACATATATATATACGTATGTATCGTCTCCATGAGAATTATGTATGAAAACTATCATAGATGCAGAAAATAGAATATTCAAATTACATCCTTATGAAATACCTTTATCTGTTGATGACGGATATACTTGCTTGGCAGTTCTCACAAGATACAACTAAAGTTAACTTAACCATTTAGATACTCAGCTTTTTTTTTTTTTATCTAAAATGAAAAACCGGACTCCCATCTACATCACAGTCATGCGCATGTTATCTTAATAACACTAAAGCACCAATGGAACAAATTTGACATTACCTAACACCCTTATCCATCTATCGTTCTTATAGCGTTAATGGTACCATCATCAAATTAAGGAGTGTGTGTTATATTCTTAAAATAAAGCTTAAATTATATCTTCCTCCGCATTAATCACACCTTAATATAATTTATCATCACAAATAAATGGGTATTACACCGTGAAGACGTTGTGATGGAGCCTAACTAGCGTGTGACGTAAGTCGTATACGTTAGATTATAACTATCGAAATGGAAGTGTAAACTGGGAATTGTTATCACATGGTCGTACCGTCGTGCTCAAGGGTTACGTACCGCCGTGCTCAAGGGTTACGTACCGCCGTACTCAAGGGTTACGTACCGCCGTACTCAAGGGTTACGTACTACCGTGCTTAAGGGTTACGTACCGCCGTACTCAAGGGTTACGTACCGCCGTACTCAAGGGTTACGTACCGCCGTACTCAAGGGTTACGTACCGCCGTACTCAAGGGTTACGTACCGCCGTACTCAAGGGTTACGTACTGCCGTACTCAAGGGTTACGTACTACCGTACTCAAGGGTTACGTACTGCCGTGCTCAAGGGTTACGTACCGCCGTGCTCAAGGGTTACGTACCGCCGTGCTCAAGGGTTACGTACCGCCGTACTCAAGGGTTACGTACAGCCGTACTCAAGGGTTACGTACCGCCGTACTCAAGGGTTACGTACTGCCGTACTCAAGGGTTATGTTCCATCGTGTTCAAGGGCTACGTACTGCCGTACTCAAGGGTTACGTACCGCCGTACTCAAGGGTTACGTACCGCCGTACTCAAGGGTTACGTACCGCCGTACTCAAGGGTTACGTACCGCCGTACTCAAGGGTTACGTACCGCCGTGCTTAAGGGTTACGTACTGCCGTGCTCAAGGGTTACGTACCGCCATGCTCAAGGGTTACGTACCGCCGTGCTCAAGGGTTACGTACCGCCGTACTCAAGGGTTACGTACAGCCGTACTCAAGGGGTCAGTGACTTTCTGTGTGGTATTAGTGGGGAAAAAAAATCCCTGGTAGTGACGTCAGACGTCAACGCCACAACCACCACCAGAGGGCCAATGTAAACTCCACCATATCCAACGAGCGGCTCCCTCTGTGGGGTCATGGCTTCTGTGGTCTGAGAATAACCCGAGGCATGACGAAGGGGAGCGGCTGGAGGAGATTGCTGCATGCAGGTTGAAAAGAGAGTGAAAGTTTATTCACCAGCGAACGCAACTTAAGCCCGCCCCAGAGCCCGAGTGCGCGCCATAATTTTCTCGTTCACACCCTCGTCTAAACTTTAGACGGTCATTTGAATACTTCTGTAGTCTTCCCGAGTCAATACTTTCTATTTATTTATTCAAATGGAGTTAATGACCTACTGTTTAAGGTCACTATGTTATATCTATAACTTATGAAAATTATACAAATTACAATTAGACTTAATTTGCATATATGAGTTAAAGCTTTATTTGTCATTATTTGATAATGTCTATTCTTGTTCGCACTTTATGTCGTATTATTTGATAATGTATTATAGTTCACGCTCAGCCATACTTCTACAAGGCTTTATTTCCATAAACTTATCTAATAATTAGAGTATAGTGCTACTATTTTATTTTATATATATTTACGGCCTGTATTTGAAATTAAATTAAGTAATTAACTCTATCTTTTAAAACCTATGACTACATGAATTATGCTAATTACATGCGTGAAATATGATAGCAGACGACACACATTAAAACGACCAACATATATGATCTTTAAATTTATCTGCCCTTCATTTGTTAGAGTATATATTTGTGTCTGTAATATCCTGTGGAATTCTGGAAATTCTTGTCTGGTATTTGGAGCAAATTATTCACATACCTGTCCGGAACACAGGCTCGCACAGTCGTTGATATAAACGTGAACATTATGACGATAATGACAGAAAATGACTGAGGCACGCCGTGACGTCACAGTGGACACAAGATGATAGCCCAGTGTGTCACCTTAAAACGTTTTCTTTGCTAAAGCTGGACGGATACATAATACGTTACCTAAAATTCATTTATACTCTCGAGGATTTTGTCAAAATTCTTGGTGTAGAGGCTTAAGGGAAGAACTGTTCCTCCTGTTTTTGGGTCCAACTATTTGAAATACACAAGTGCTTGCCAGAAGCCATGCAACGTTTTCTTCAGTTTTCAGCAATATTAATCATCACTAGTGACTCCCGTTGCGTACAATACTTTCGCGTTTTTCACAGGCCTTCGTACGATTTGTCATATACCTTAGAGTTTTACGTCCTACCGCTTTCCTTCCGTCTAGGGAGCATAAGGGTGAAATGCGCAATGTTGTGAATGAATCAGCCAGGGAAAAATGAAAACGGTCAAGACTTGTGAGCGAATGTATGGCAAATTTGTCTCTTTTAAAACATTTTGTTTCTCAGACCTTTCGTCTACAAAGTTCGCACTCTATTTAAGGTGAGAATTTATAACAAATTCACTATGATGCATAATAAGGTTATGATGCAACCAAGAAACTTGCCAAGCTTCAAATAAAAAAAAAAAAAAGTGGATCTTCCCTCAGACCAAAATGGGCGGGGTCGCGTTCAACTTTTGGCGCGAAATTACGGCTTGGGCGGGAAATGAGGCGATGTGAGGAGGTAATCGTAGTATAAAAATATGAGGAGATTCCTCGTCTTGCTTCCAGTGTATCGGCACCGGGTGTCGTCGTCGGTCGTGTTAGTGTTAAGTCTCAACATTTCCTGTCGTTTTTGTCGTGTCATCTCTGATCAAAGTTGGAGAAGCGTTATTTAACGGGACGCGTACAGTAGTGGAATACGACCGGTGGCGGGGAAAATAGAAATATCGCTTTTGGCGCGCGAATGACTCCGCGGATAATCAAATGCGAGTAAATCGTGTTATGAACGAATTAAAAATATTTTATACTTCGGTGCACCTGTAAAAAACTTAATTACTTCCAAAAAGGTATTTACGAATATATATTATTTTGTTTCTGTCCTATTCAAATTCTGCATTTTCTTTAAGGTAAACATTTTCAGGGTATTTAAACAAATGAGTGAATAAAGTGTTTAAATATTAGGATCAGTTATTATTATTATTGTCATTATTATTATTATCATTGTTATCATTATTATTATTATTATTATTATTATTATTATTATTATTATTATTATTCAACACTAGGACCTCTTTTATTGGTAATGATGCACTCCAAGAAGGAGCAGGGAGATGTGGGCTTCCTTCACAGTGAGAAAGCCATACACAAGACTGTATCGTATTCCTTTCGCTCCAACTTACGCTAAAGCTGCCTAAACCCTGATTAAAACAGGCGTACTAAACCATTGCAAATCACACAGGATGGGCAATGGTGTTGACTACGTCAAAGCCAAGTACAGAGCGATTATTAAGGGGTTTTAACACACCTACGGGCTTGACCTGGGGCGGCTGGAGTGACCTAGAACTGGGAAGCATGGTAACTGTGGCTATACTGTGAAGGAGAGAGAGAGAGAGAGAGAGAGAGAGAGAGAGAGAGAGAGAGAGAGAGAGAGAGAGAGAGAGAGAGAGAGAGAGAGATGTGCTCGAGGAGGTCTAGAGGAGCAGAGCCACGGGGGAGATGCCCCCAGCTACAGCCGTGCCCTGCCCTCATTACCAAAAGCATCGGCCGATAACGAGCAGTTCCCTGTGGGATGGACACGACCCGGTCCACCACGTGGCCGACGACCGACCATCCCCCCGCCCCCCATATATCACAACGCACGACATACTGTTTTTCCCCTCCGTGGTTTGGCAATGGAAGGGACTCTCTCTCTCTCTCTCTCTCTCTCTCTCTCTCTCTCTCTCTCTCTCTCTCTCTCTCTCTCTCTTTCTCTCTCTTTGCCTTCTAGAAGCCTCCAGGGAACCTGGGTGAGGTGTTCGAGGCGACGGTGTGAGTCTCCACAGAAAGTTGTGAGTGGTTGCCTACCTTCCTAGCGGTAATGGCCCCTGCCAACCCAACACGCGATATTCAAGAGGTCCCGAGACTGGCCACTAATACTTTCACTCTCGTGATATACATAGATAGATAGATAGATAGATAGATAGATAGATACAGATAAAAAGATAGATAGATATATATAGATACATAGAGAGACAGACAGATAGATAGCTAGATAGATAGATAGATAGATAGAAGGATAGATAGCTAGATATATAGATATAGATAGATACAGATAGATAGATAAATAGATAGATAGATAGATAGATAGACAGACAGACAGACAGACAGACAGACAGACAGACAGGTAGGTATGTAGACAGATAAACAGATATATATAGATAAATAGATATAGATAGATCTTAGTAAGAGGAGATACGTGATAATCTACGCGTGGCGGCACATACAAGGCTAAACGAAAAAAAATGTTTCAAACTTGAATGCATCTTAGAAAGAGATTGAGAAAAATTAATATCATATCTGAAATTATATCTGCGAATACATCATATGGATATTAATGGAATATATAAAAATTACCTGAAAAAAGAAAAATATGTGTTGGCATCATATGGACATTAATGGAATATATAAAAAGTCCAGAAAAAAGAAAAATATGTGTCGGACAGATAATTCAAAGGAGTTAAAGGGGAAAACATTGGACACATCCATGGAATATATAAAAGAAAACGAGACATGGTTTAGGTCAGTCCCAGATGAACTCCGTGCTGACAGCAGAGTAAGGTGTGTGACGGCCGAGGGAAACACGTAAACTTTTCACTTATGAAAGGAAACGTAACGTGTGTGGTGCGCGCTACGCGCCAGCACTGACACCTAGGCAAAAAATCTATTCGTGGGCAGACGTGATCTCTCTCTCTCTCTCTCTCTCTCTCTCTCTCTCTCTCTCTCTCTCTCTCTCTCTCTCTCTCTCTTTTCTCTCTCTCCTCTAATACTCGCATTAACTGCCCCCTCATCCAACCATTACACCTGATTTCCGAGAGAGAGAGAGAGAGAGAGAGAGAGAGAGAGAGAGAGAGAGAGAGAGAGAGAGAGAGAGAGAGAGAGAGAGAGAGAGAGACCGTTCACAAGGAAGCGAGACGGAAGTAGTTGACCTTTGACCCCCCCCGGGTAACAAGCCAACAAGCACCCCACCCGCGGAACCACCTCGTTCAACCCCCATAATAACAAGACAGAAATTACCGGGAAAAATAAATGTCGGCAAAGCACTGGTGGTTGTCTACACTACCCAGGGAAAGCTTGTACTTAGTGTGTGTGTGTGTGTGTGTGTGTGTGTGTGTGTGTGCTTTACGGGGGCAGAGAGTTTTACACTTGTGTTGCCCCGTCTCTTAACCTTACACATACGTACCATGTATATACACATACCGCACCCCCCAACTTAAGCCAGGTACCCATGTATCGACCAGCCCCGACGGGGGAGGGGTGAACACCTGGGTTAGGTGTGGTCCAAAAGCCGCGCCAAGGATTCGAACCCGTGCGGGTTCCATCGTAGTGGGCCCGCCCGTGTAGACTCATGGTCTGCAACGCTAACCGATACACCACGAAAGCCCTGTGTGTGTGTGTGTGTGTGTGTGTGTGTGTGTGTGTGTGTGTGTGTGTGATTGTCTCTTGAGGGTCGTACCGTCGTGCTCGAGGGTCGTACCGTCGTGCTCGAGGGTCGTACCGTCGTGCCGGAGGGTCGTACCGTCGTGCTCGGGGGTCGTACTGTCGTGCTCGCGGGTCGTACCGTCGTGCTCGAGGGTCGTACCGTCGTGCTCGGGGGTCGTACCGTCGTGCTCAATGGTCGTGCCGTCGTGCTCAATGGTCGTACCGTCGTGCTCGCGGGTCGTACCGTCGTCCTCCCAGTGGCTGGGTCAACACCCACTTCAACACCTCCCCCCCCTTCCTCAACCTCCTCCATCCCCCCCTACAACCACCACCCTCCCTTACTTCTATCCCCTCCCCCTCCCTAACCACCACTTCAATTTCATGGCACTGCCCTGGGGGTGTCCGGCCAAGTCACTGCTGGCGGTGATGTAATACAGGAATGTACCGAACGGATGGCACTGCCTTGGCTGGCTGTGACGAGGTGTTTCACTGTAAAGTGAGACACTGAGGACCCAAGTCTGCATGCACACCTCTCGAACAGTGATACAATAATACAGCTAGCTGCAGTGATAGATACAATAATACAGCTAGCTGCAGTGATAGTGCATAAATACAGTGCTGGTGTTATACGCTACTGTAGTGAAATAACAGTGATATACTAAAGATGGTGTGGTACTGCATTACTGCAGAGATGCAATAATACAGTAGATGTATACGAGTGCAGTGACAGAACAGCAATATCATACAATAGTGCAGTTAGTACAACTACAATGATGCAATGACAATACAACACTATGGTTGTAGTTATACAAGAATACAGTGACACTAGCTATATGATAGACTGGTGTGGTTATCCATTAATGCAGTGATACAATGGTGGTGTAGTTGTATACGTAACAGTGATACAATAACTTCAAACTCTGGTATGGTTATACACAAGTGCAGAAATACAGTATCAGCATTATACAGTAGTGTAGGTATACATTAATCTTTATCGATGTATCCTACTGTTTTCATTTTTTTTGGCTCCAAAAACGAAAAAAAAATCAAATAAAATCAAATGTATTAACTTACAGTAGGCAATAACATCGTAAACAACAATTTAATGCATAATTGATGATAAGAGATAAAAAGGAAATCCTATAACAATTTCCTCCTCTTATGGGATTTTCATTAACATATTTGCGTATGTAAAATATACATAAACAAAAGAGTAAGTCAACCTATCACACTATTTCTGTTTCTCTGCCAATCAACAAAATGCCAATGGACATATATTTGTACAAAGGCTAAGAGGCAGACCATCATTTCAAATACTTTTATGTAAAAAAACATAAAAATAACCATTATTTTCCATCTTCTTAGCTGGCTAATGAAAACCATTTATAAATTTACTATATTGATATCAACTGAACTTACGAAAAATGTCTAATAACTTCACTGTGGCCTCGTTTGAAAATACAAACGACCAATTCATCTCAATTCCTGACATTTCAACCGAACCCATCCTAGCCTCAGCGAGGGTCGTGTTTTAGGTCTATAATACGACATGGGACGTGACCCCCTGGAGGGGTGGGTTATTTGACGCCTAGGATCGAACTTTCAGTGCTCCATTATTGCCCAACCCACCACACTCCAACCTGACCCACCCCAGGTGACACGTACAGCCAGCGATAACGTACTAGGGTTTGAAAGGTCAAATACATGATTTCTGATAATGATACGATCTTAAAATTCCTGCGCTCAGTTGTTGGTGGGGAAAAGAATTTTTTGTTCCCCCTGTCGAGGCATTTTCTGATCATTTTGAGACTCAATGAGCTTTCATATCTACCTCCTGAAATGTGTCGGCCATGTTTCGAAATGAGATACAGAAATATTCGTGGGTGTTGCGCCATGTTCTATGATTTTGACGCAACGCCATCGAGACTCTTAAAGATGAAGGAAAAATATTCAAAATATTTCATAAAATTTATTATCATCACTGTCCATTATGCTGTCTGGGGAAGAAAAAATTCTAGCCTTGGTCACAAGAGTTCAAAATCTTCCTTGGTATAAACACGACAAGCAAATGTAAAAATCTCGAGACGAATTGTGAAATTAACGTAAAAATAACGTACACCAACGTATATTCTACGAAAGGAAAAATGCATGCGCGAAAAAAAAAAATTTAAACGAAAATAAAAAAGTCATCTACTGAACATTATGAATGTATGAAAAAAATGAGGAAATCATGTTCGTATTTTGCCATATTTGAACTAAACTCATGTGAGACCGCAGCACAATGATTACATAAGTCAGCCATGCATGAATGAGTACGACACATGAATAAATGAATAAATCAGTTATAATGAACAGGAGGATTATAAGCTCAGCCAAGCATGATCTTAAGTTAGTAGATTGGAAAGTTAGGACAGGAAGCATGAGGCAAACCCAGCTTCGATCCTGAGCTGAACTTAGTAGAACTTGGTCCAGGGTAAAATATGAACGTGGAAACTGTTTATTGAGACCTGGAAGAGATCTATTGCATCTCATCTTTTCCATCGCCTTTCATAAACACGGTAATGAAATTTTATTTTAGTATATGGTCCAGGAAAAAAATCGAAAAATTTAAATAAATTTATATCTGATATTTTTTTTCTATCTAAACAATTAATTATTCCTCTGCTTTCATCAGAATGTTTACATCTTTCATCTAAATGTATGCCTTTGAGCAGTATATTTACATGAATTTTTTTTTTCTTGCCCCTTGCACTAGATTTCCCCCCATTTTCTTCACTCTAATCTTACGCTTTCATCTTCTTCGTTTTCTGACTCAAATGTGTAACTATAATAAATCTAATTCCACAGCGTCACAGAAGGTACATATCTTATCTAGTCCATATTTTTTTGCAGAACGATGCTAAGGCAGTGGACATCATCATCATCATCTCAACTTTCTCTCATCATATTCAGTAAGTTACCCATTAAGAGAAATAGGTCAACTAACCTCTGACCTCATTTTCGAAATACCCTTTGAGGGCAGACCTTTGAAATTTCTTGCACATACATGGGCCCTGGAGTTTAACTTTTAATTCTGTCCTTTTCTTACCACATTTTATTTCACAAACGAAAAAAAATCTTTATATTGACATCTATACAGAGGGTTATTCAATGGTACATCAAATTAAACCCGAGTTCTGTTCATACGAACGCCATATTAAAAGCAGTCTCAAAATACACTCTTTATTACGTCATCTCACGAGCTACTCAATATAATCCGGCTCAAATACAGAAACCTTTCCACAGCCAAGCACAGAAAACGCACCACACACACACACACCCTTCCATAGAAAACGCACCACACACACACACACACACCCTTCCACAGAAAACGCACCACACACACACACACCCTTCCACAGAAAATGCATCACACACACACCCTTCCACAGAAAACATACCACACACACCCCCTTCCACAGAAACGTTCTACAGACCGTTCCTCTCGGCAGGTGTGGTCGTATGGGTGGCGGGGACCAGCTCTGTGCAACACGACGTCAACAACGACGACTCCACCGCCTCCTCCAGCACGACCCTCCCACCGCACGACTCTCCCGCCTCAGCGGACGACCCGGTCCAGAGCTCACCCCTCCAATCCCTTATAGTTCTCCTGGGTCCCTCAGAATCGCCAGAAACCATTCAGAATCCCTTAAACCCATCGGAGGAACTACTCGATCCCTTAGAATCCAAGGTATCGACTGAGAATCCCTTGAGGACGGCAATAAACGCATCAGTAGATTCATCAGCCTCACTTCAGGTGATTCAGGACCCTTTCCCTTCGTCAGAAGTGGCGGAGGATCCCTCTGAGGCCACGGATGTCCTAAGGGATCTTAGAGGAACGAAGAGAGGCTCTCGGAATCCCTCAGGGTCACTTGGAGGCCCGGAGAATCCCCGAGAAACTCCAGAAACTCCTCTGGACGTGCCTCTGACCCAGGCTGCCCCTACGTCAGCAGAGCAGCCAGACGATGATCCTCCTCCTCCTCCTCCCGGGTCCTCCCATTTCATCCGGGAGGTCAGGCAGACGACACGATCCCTCTCCGACGTCCTCAGATCCTCTGAAGGAGTCCAAGACGATCAGGGGTTCCCTCATCCCACCAAGGAGTCACCTGAAGGGCCCGACGTCTCCCTCGGAACCCCATCCTTGAAGGACGATCGTCTGGAGACCCAGCCAGACTCCCCTGAACCATCACACGCCCGGAGAGATGAAGCCAAACTCAGTCTTTGGGAAATCATAAGTTCATCAAGTCTAGCTGATGATGTTACTACGTCATCTAAGTCCCATCCCGACGATGTTGAACTCGCTGAATCTATATCTGAGGCGTTCAATTCCTCTGAGGACATGCGAGAGGAGTTCAAGCCCGTCGACTCCATCCAGGACGTCCTCAAGGCGTTAGAATCCATCAAACACAACCTCAGATCCGCCGAGTCTATTCAGGACGCCCTGAGCATCCCAGGTGCTATTCAGAAGAGACTGAGGTCGTCGTCAGGGACGTCCCCAGCTGCCCTCACCAAGTCAGCATCGATTCGCATCAGCCACAACCAACCACCGAGGGGCAGCATCATGCTGCAGGACGCGGAGCGCCACGCCATCATCGACGCCGACCTCCTGCGCGCCCTCTCACTCGAAGTGAAAGACGAACTTCGCGCGCGGACGGCTGAGAGCGACGGGCCAGTCTTGCGACGGTTCACAGGCATCGGGAGGCCCAGGGCGCTGTTACCACCAGGGCAGAAGCGACGGAGGAGGATCTCCCGACGGTATAATCGAACTCGCCCTCTGGCGTCGTCGAACCCGCACGTATACGCTAGAGAAGGTGGGTCGATGACCTTCGACGCCAGGCGCAGGTACAGGAAGAAGCCAGATGATAACAGCGAAGATAAGGTCGCTCTCAGAGATCACGAGGCGACGCAGGAGGTAGTGGAACCTGTCACTCTCTTAGATCCGACGACATCGGCTCGCGCGGGCTACAAACCCGACCTTACCATGAGGAAGTACACCACAGATGTGGAGGACATGAGGGAGGCAGTAGGACTCAACAGCTACGAGATCAGGAAGGAAGAAAGAGGGGAGGAATCCACGGATCCCCAGGCGGGAGGGGGCTCGGTAGGTGACTTAGAAACCCGCAGCAAAACACGAGACTATGTCCCCAGGACGACCTCCCGACCCGGGGACCACAACAGAGACGAGTCTCAGATCCACTTGCCGGAGAACCAGGAGAACACGGCCGTCTACGACGTGGAGGCTGAGCACAACTCGAGGTACACCTTGCCCTCCCGGCAGGAGGCTCACCTGCCCGGCCACCCGACGCCTCCTGGAGGGCATAGGGCACACGAGGTCACCTCAGGAGGCCGAGGACTGAGGCGAGACGAGTCTCAAGCATCGTCAGACCATCCGCAGGCGATCCACACGATCACCCAGCCTCCAGGATCGCATCCCAGGACGGTCCCCGAGGCTCCGTCGTTCTATATATCCCCAACGCCTCCTGTGGTGCGTTCTATCCCACGTCCCTCACCCAGCGTCATCCTTAACCATCCACCCAGACAACTGCTCACCAAGCGTCCTCCTCAGACCTCGCCTACTCACTACGACCGCTCCCCTGACCCCGTCCCTGACCCCGGGAACACCTATGCCACAAAGCCAGCCGCCACACAGGACACAGATCTACTGGGATACTCGACACGAAAACCCAGTTTCCTTAACTCCGTCACACAAGAACATCCCAGGACACCTTGGCCCAGCAGGCAGGCATCCCCCACCAGGGCGTCCACCCCGACTGCTGGACGAACAACCTCCCCTTCCACATCGGTACAAGGGATGGCTCCGATATCCTACGATCCTGAGGCAGTGATAAGAGAGATCATTGGCTTTCATGGCCATGGTCACCGTTTTCTTCCCTCCTATCCTCCAGTAATTCGATCATTTTCTCCCCAGCGATTTACTCCCCCTCTCCCTGTTACACCCCCTCCTCCCCGTCCATCCCCTTACACCCGCGTCGTGTGGAGGGTCACCCCATCTGCCGCCCCATCTCCCCACCGTCACCCCAACCCTCCTCCCCGCCACACGCACACTGCCCACCTCCACCCAGGTTCCCAGTCATCCTCAGATCTTTCTCCTGGATCACGTCTTCCTCCCTCCTCTCACACCCTCTCTCCCGATCCTCCTCCTCCTCCTCCTCCTCTTCCACCCACACCACCCCACCAACCCTCCCTCGGATCCGGGGGACCTCGTCATCCACCGCATCCCACGAACCAAGCCGGACCCGACCACACCAGAGCCAAGGCCTCACCTCCAGCAGTAGTGGTGGCGCCGCCCATGGCGGTGGGTCCTCGTTCGTCACAGCCTCCTAGACCGTCCCCACGCCTCCCCATCCCTCGCTACACCGACACCCGACCCACACGAGGGCACACGACAACCAAACGTGCCCACGCTGCACCGAAACTGCCACACGCATCGGTGGAACCCACCTACACCCCATCTGGAACCGAATCTCTCCCATCTAACCCAACTTACAGTCCACCTGAGCTTATATTCATGCCTTCTGAACCACTGCCCACTACACCCAGACCTGTGTACCTGACATCCCATCCAGAGTTCGAACCCCGGACAGTATACAAGACGCGTGAACACAGTGACAGACGACAGATGCCTGTCAACACTAACGCATCTCCCACTAAGGTACTAACCACAACCTAGTATTTAATATTACCAGCACTGAGGTCAACTATTTGATATCTTTTACACATTATTACTATTACCGTAACAATACGCAGGCGTCATCAATGTTAAATCCTCTCATAATTGTATTTCAATCCCAAAGCAAAGAGATCTCGTCTATCATAGGTAAATATATACTCTAAATTCGCCACCTCAATTCTGGGATGAAAATATTTTCATTTATAGAAGTTACTACAAATATCGAAAAATATTTATATTTGTTACGGGAGTAATAAATTGTTATTAGTACAGCAATCCGCATAAGAGTTGTTTAGCGAATGATATATCTAAATACAGTGGCTCAGGTTTATTGCTTATACATACAGCAGGGAAAATGGCCGTGCTGGGTATTTCATATTTACTGCCGTTGTGAATTCTTCCGTTGGCTGGCTAGGTTAGGGTCTACCTGAATTTCAAAGCCCTACCGACTCTTTTTGAAGTTAAAAAAAGAAATGAATGGCTGAAGGGACGACAATATTCAGAAAGCATACACTTTATTCAAAGTTTTCCCGTAATCAATATCCTTTTCAGCACATACCAATACATCATAATCTGAAAAATAATCTAATGGTAGATAGAATTCCATCAGTTGTCCCTTAATCTATCTAGAAAACGTTTGTCACCAAAGAAAACGTAAAGCTTTTGGGGTAACTATATCAAATTACATATTCCAGGTTACTCGTCGCATCCCTGCCAAACCCGTCCAGGAATACCCAACATATGGCGCTGTTCCCCCAACCTCTTTCACCTGTGATGACAAACTTACCGGCTATTACGCTGACCCCGAGGCCTACTGCCAGGTACTGTGACGTTGCATTCGTTTGCATTTTCATTTCATTTTATAAAATGAACAATCATGATTAACTTTTGCACATCTATAATCTAAATATTTCACTTTCGAAAATGTCTTAACGGGAATTAGTGGTTATAAAACCTGCATTGGCGGTCTCATGACCATGGCAGATGATAAGCCTGAAGCCCAAATAACTAACCAAAGGCCGGTCTTGACCCAACAACAGGTGTTCCACATGTGTCATTACGAGGGTCAACAACACTCCTTCCTGTGCCCCAATGGTACCCTCTTCAACCAGCAGCTCTTGACGTGTGACCACTGGCGCAACGTCAACTGCCACAAGGCCACAAGCCACTACGTCGTCAACAAGAAACTCTACAGACTACAGGTGAATGTTGACGAGGCTATGGGTCATTTCTCGTTACATGATGATAAGTAAAAAAGTAGTAAAACTTCTCCTGACCTAAGTATACTTTCTTTACCTAAGTATGTATACTTCTGGGTTTACTCTTAACCAGCTGCTTCAAAGTTATCTATTTTAATCATTAATGAATCATACTTCACTTCGTTACTTTTTTTTGGACTTCTCTTTACTTGTTCTTGGTACAAAGTCAACAAGACATCCGGGAAAAAAGTAATTATCACTTTGCCTCCTCATTAATCTTTCCAGACGGTGCTGGTCAGCAGTCCTGTCCTGAAGTCCAACATTATTTCTCTGTCTCCTTTCTTGACAACAGGCACGACATCTGCATTTTTTCACTTCTTGACAAAGATCTCAAATCCAACGCGTTTCTAAATACCTCGAGTGATTTGCTGAGTTTTTGGCAAGTTCCTTGAGTACATATGGCGACATATTATGAGGTACATCGACTTCGTATGAATCAAGATCCCTTAAGAATAACCACCTACATAATCTCATGGACTCTTCTCTTCCTATTTAGTTATTACGTAGGCGTATCATTTACCATTATCATTCCTCTTATGTCATTAGCAGCAATTATAATCACCAACTTTCTTATTAACGTATGTGAACTATTATTTCAGAAAAAGGATCAATACAGCAACAAATCTAAACGGCAGACATCACAGATACCTCAAGACCAAGCAAACACAGTGACACCTTCCAGTTATTGGCGGCCTGAAATGATGTCATTCCCTTACCGACCAATCATAGACAGCTACGTAACGATTCCGTCACCGCACTCCGCCTCTTCACGGGTTAACTCGCCCTACAGGGCACCAATCACAGACAGCTACGTCACGACGCCGTCATTACACACCGTCTCTTCATTGGCTAACACGCCCTACGGTGCACCAACCAAAGTCAGCTACGTCACAGCACCACAGTCATACAAAGCCGTCGTCGCATTGGGCTAGACTCCTCATACGATGAGCCAATCACCGATCGTCGCCACTCTTCGGATGATTACATCCGACCAATCACCACATTTCAGGGCGTGAAAGACGAGGCCAAGTGGAAATTATCTCAGTACCACAGAGATGGAAGTCCCGTGTCCTGAATATAATTAAAGTAATGCATTTTCTCCCTTAAATAGGAAGGTAATATGCCTTAAATTTAAGGGCCTTCAAGGTCGATTACTTTGTTTTCCATGCGAAGGATTGGCTGTATCCAGAGATGCCTGACAGTTCTCTGTGTCTCCATTAAAGAGACGGATAAACACTTCACTGTTAACGATATATATATGTTATAGTTATGTATTTTTTATAGATATATTTCTGATTAAATATTCCAATAAAGTCAACTCTGTGTAGCGAGCGTTTTCTTATGCAAATCTGATACAGACACGAGGTAAAGAATTTAAGGAATTATTATCAATCATTTTCCATTGTTTTCCTTAACCTACGTACATACTCAGTTCCCCACAGGACAAGGGATGGAGGCCTGTATGAAATTCCCTCTAGGAAATCACACATAACAAAAATCTATATTGTACTACTATATCATATATATATATATATATATATATATATATATATATATATATATATATATATATATATATATATTTTTTTTTTTTTTTTTTTTTTATACTTTGTCGCTGTTTCCCGCGTTTGCGAGGTAGCGCAAGGAAACAGACGAAAGAAATTCCCCAACCCCCCCCCATACACATGTACATACACACGTCCACACACACAAATATACATACCTACACAGCTTTCCATGGTTTACCCCGGACGCTTCACATGCCTTGATTCAATCCACTGACAGCACGTCAACCCCTGTATACCACATCGCTCCAATTCACTCTATTCCTTGCCCTCCTTTCACCCTCCTGCATGTTCAGGCCCCGATCACACAAAATCTTTTTCACTCCATCTTTCCACCTCCAATTTGGTCTCCCTCTTCTCCTCGTTCCCTCCACCTCCGACACATATATCCTCTTGGTCAATCTTTCCTCACTCATTCTCTCCATGTGCCCAAACCATTTTAAAACACCCTCTTCTGCTCTCTCAACCACGCTCTTTTTATTTCCACACATCTCTCTTACCCTTACGTTACTTACTCGATCAAACCACCTCACACCACACATTGTCCTCAAACATCTCATTTCCAGCACATCCATCCTCCTGCGCACAACTCTATCCATAGCCCACGCCTCGCAACCATACAACATTGTTGGAACTACTATTCCTTCAAACATACCCATTTTTGCTTTCCGGGATAATGTTCTCGACTTCCACACATTTTTCAAGGCTCCCAAAATTTTCGCCCCCTCCCCCACCCTATGATCCACTTCCGCTTCCATGGTTCCATCCGCTGACAGATCCACTCCCAGATATCTAAAACACTTCACTTCCTCCAGTTTTTCACCATTCAAACTCACCTCCCAATTGACTTGACCCTCAACCCTACTGTACCTAATAACCTTGCTCTTATTCACATTTACTCTTAACTTTCTTCTTCCACACACTTTACCAAACTCTGTCACCAGCTTCTGCAGTTTCTCACATGAATCCGCCACCAGCGCTGTATCATCAGCGAACAACAACTGACTCACTTCCCAAGCTCTCTCATCCCCAACAGACTTCATACTTGCCCCTCTTTCCAAGACTCTTGCATTTACCTCCCTAACAACCCCATCCATAAACAAATTAAACAACCATGGAGACATCACACACCCCTGCCGCAAACCTACATTCACTGAGAACCAATCACTTTCCTCTCTTCCTACACGTACACATGCCTTACATCCTCGATAAAAACTTTTCACTGCTTCTAACAACTTGCCTCCCACACCATATATTCTTAATACCTTCCACAGAGCATCTCTATCAACTCTATCATATGCCTTCTCCAGATCCATAAATGCTACATACAAATCCATTTGCTTTTCTAAGTATTTCTCACATACATTCTTCAAAGCAAACACCTGATCCACACATCCTCTACCACTTCTGAAACCACACTGCTCTTCCCCAATCTGATGCTCTGTACATGCCTTCACCCTTTCAATCAATACCCTCCCATATAATTTACCAGGAATACTCAACAAACTTATACCTCTGTAATTTGAGCACTCACTCTTATCCCCTTTGCCTTTGTACAATGGCACTATGCACGCATTCCGCCAATCCTCAGGCACCTCACCATGAGTCATACATACATTAAATAACCTTACCAACCAGTCAACAATACAGTCACCCCCTTTTTTAATAAATTCCACTGCAATACCATCCAAACCTGCTGCCTTGCCGGCTTTCATCTTCCGCAAAGCTTTTACTACCTCTTCTCTGTTTACCAAATCATTTTCCCTAACCCTCTCACTTTGCACACCACCTCGACCCAAACACCCTATATCTGCTACTCTGTCATCAGACACATTCAACAAACCTTTAAAATACTCATTCCATCTCCTTCTCACATCACCACTACTTGTTATCACCTCCCCATTTACGCCCTTCACTGAAGTTCCCATTTGCTCCCTTGTCTTACGCACCCTATTTACCTCCTTCCAGAACATCTTTTTATTCTCCCTAAAATTTACTGATAGTCTCTCACCCCAACTCTCATTTGCCCTTTTTTTCACCTCTTGCACCTTTCTCTTGACCTCCTGTCTCTTTCTTTTATACTTCTCCCACTCAATTGCATTTTTTCCCTGCAAAAATCGTCCAAATGCCTCTCTCTTCTCTTTCACTAATACTCTTACTTCTTCATCCCACCACTCACTACCCTTTCTAAACAGCCCACCTCCCACTCTTCTCATGCCACAAGCATCTTTTGCGCAATCCATCACTGATTCCCTAAATACATCCCATTCCTCCCCCACTCCCCTTACTTCCATTGTTCTCACCTTTTTCCATTCTGTACACAGACTCTCCTGATACTTCTTCACACAGGTCTCCTTCCCAAGCTCACTTACTCTCACCACCTTCTTCACCCCAACATTCACTCTTCTTTTCTGAAAACCCATGCTAATCTTCACCTTAGCCTCCACAAGATAATGATCAGACATCCCTCCAGTTGCACCTCTCAGCACATTGACATCCAAAAGTCTCTCTTTCGCACGCCTGTCAATTAACACGTAATCCAATAACGCTCTCTGGCCATCTCTCCTACTTACATAAGTATACTTATGTATATCTCGCTTTTTAAACCAGGTATTCCCAATCATCAGTCCTTTTTCAGCACATAAATCTACAAGCTCTTCACCATTTCCATTTACAACACTGAACACCCCATGCATACCAATTATTCCCTCAACTGCCACATTACTCACCTTTGCATTCAAATCACCCATCACTATAACCCGGTCTCGTGCATCAAAACCGCTAACACACTCATTTAGCTGCTCCCAAAACACTTGCCTCTCATGATCTTTCTTCTCATGCCCAGGTGCATATGCACCAATAATCACCCACCTCTCTCCATCAACTTTCAATTTTACCCATATTAATCGAGAATTTACTTTCTTACATTCTATCACATACTCCCACAACTCCTGTTTCAGGAGTATTGCTACTCCTTCCCTTGCTCTTGTCCTCTCACTAACCCCTGACTTCACTCCCCAGACATTTCCAAACCACTCTTCCCCTTTACCCTTGAGCTTCGTTTCACTCAGAGCCAAAACATCCAGGTTCCTTTCCTCAAACATACTACCTATGCATTGTAGTTACCAAGTGAAATAACAGTGGTTCGAAAAGTTGTTTGGAAATAATGTCAAAAATAGAAAGTTTCATGTCCAAGTTAGTTATCTTTAGAAATAAGGTCAAATTCCTTGCTAAAAAATTCTATTAGTGGAATTAAACTGGAACCTGGTTCTTTAGGTCCTGGAAAACTCTGTAAAATTTACCGGCCAAAGACTGAATTTGATTGATACGTAAAGCTGCAGATCAAGCAAATTTAAGAAGGTTGTTTGTCATATGCTATTCAGTTCTTTATAGACTGAAAGAAATCTGCTTGAGACTGAGTGTGAACAAATGTGGTGTAGTCCTAGGAATGGATGAAGGCAAACATGTATATATATATATATATATATATATATATATATACACAGCCAGCCCAGACTCCATCAGTAATGGCCAATGAGGTGGGGTGATCTGGACCCAGTAATATACCACAGACCAAATATATATACATGCCTAGGACAAGCAGGCAACGAAATCTCTTGTTACTGTCATTCTGATAAATATGACAGTCATATGTCATTTCACTGACACGTGGGGTGAGTATAAAAATATGTATCACAACAGGTGCTGGCGATGTGTGGTATATAATATCCATCAAGATATTTAGTCTGCCTATTCTCTGGTTTTCCTCCTTACATCATTTTCTTCTTATATCTCCTCGTCTCACTGTACGACAGTTAGAAGACGCTATATCTATGGAGGTCCCGTACATATCTATAGCAGGGTCTGCTTAAAACGCCCTGGAATTCCATTAACTTCAAGACAACAGCACATAATTGATGGTGTACTGCACTTGCATATGCAAAATTTTGATGATTTCTATTTGAGCTATGGCGGTAGACGGAAGTCCTAGATTATCAGGCATCTAAACATTAGAAGTAAAAGGCCTTAGCTAATTACCAACCATTAGGATACAAAATTAAATGAATTAGTAGTACACTGGGAGAACAGTTCCTTGATACAATAAGATTACCCACTTTCCCGTAGTTTACCCTAAACATCTAATATAGAAAATCACCACAGAAAACGATATCTCAAGGGGATCCTTCTCCATAAAACTTTTATGCACACAAAATTCACACTCGGAAGCTTTTGCTCAAAACAGGAACATGACACTAGTTATCACGGTGAATGTAATGATACAATTAGCTATATTAGCTTCGTAAATAACGAGGAGAAACATGATAACAGACGTAGAGCGTGTTATGGACCCTGGAACCATAGATGTTAACCCTGTGTGTGTGTGTGTGTGTGTGTGTGTGTGTGTGTGAAGACGTAACCTACATCTTTATCATCAACCATGTATCCTTCTCTCTTATCCTACACTGTGGTCCAGGGGCCTCCCTGTATCCTTAATCAGTCCTTGAGAATATACAGTTAAGGCACCGACCAATTGATGATTTACGGAGGATATGCAAATTATGTTGAACCTCGCAATGAAGAATTATATATTCATTTATTTATTTTGCTTTGTCGCTGTCTCCCGCGTTAGCGAGGTAACCCAAGGAAACAGACGAAAGAATGGCCCAACCCACCCACATACACATGTATATACATACACGTCCACACACGCAAATATACATACCTATACAACTCAATGTATACATATATATACACACACAGACATATACATATATACACACGTACATAATTCATACTTGTTAACCTGAATCTAACATTTGACATTAATTAACATTCTGATCCACAGCAACACTATATATGTGGGGACTGGTGACCCCACAACACGTAAACAATGCATCACGTGACACATGGTCTACAATCATCGTAAGTCATTACAACAAATACAAATATTTACAGAAAAGATAAGGAAACATGCAAATGTCCTTGTCGAATAACCAGGCACAAGATGTTTTATGTCATCCTATGAATTCCTGTATCGTCTTGCATAAACACTGAACAAGGACAGACAAAAACAGGAGTTAGGACAAAAAAAAAGAAAAAAATAACTTCATAGAAGATATGTAACTGCACAAACCAGAACAATATTGTTGAGCACGTGACGTCACATCATCCGAGACTGAAAAAATAAGATTAGTCCGAGACTGATTATGTCTCTCCTATAGTAAGGAATATATATATATATATATATATATATATATATATATATATATATATATATATATATATATATATATATATATATATATATATAATCATCCAGCAGGAGGTACTGGAGGGCAGGTATGAGACAGGTATGAGCCGAGCTGGGCCAAGGTGAGCACCTGGTTAGCTATCGCAACACCACACCACACCTCCACCACACCACACCTCCACCACCACACCACACCTCCACCACCACACCACACCTCCACCACACCACACCACACCTCCACCACCACACCTCCACCACCACACCACACCTCCACCACCACACCACACCTCCACCACCACACCTCCACCACCACACCACACCACACCACACCACACCTCCACCACACCACACCTCCACCACCACACCACACCTCCACCACACCACACCACACCTCCACCACACCACCACCACACCACACCTCCACCACACCACACCACACCTCCACCACACCACCACACCACACCACACCACCACACCACACCACACCACACCTCCACCACCACACCACACCTCCACCACACCACACCTCCACCACACCACACCACACCTCCACCACCACACCTCCTTCACTAAACCACGTCTCCACCACACCACATCTCCACCACACCACACCACACCACACCTCCACCACACCACACCTCCACCACACCACACCACACCTCCACCACACCACACCTCCTCCACCACACCACACCTCCACCACACCACACCACCTCCACCACACCACACCTCCACCACACCACACCTCCTCCACTACACCACGTCTCCACCACACCACACCACACCTCCTCCACCACACCACACCTCACCTCCACCACACCACACCTCCTCCACTATACCACGTCTCCTCCACTACACCACGTCTCCACCACACCACACCACCTCCCACTCCTCAGGGGCCAAGGGAGACGTTAAGGGAAGGGGGAAATGGTGGAAATCTAATGGGAACACGGGATAAGGAGGAGAGGGAATGATATAAAGGAGAGAGAAAGAACAGAAAGGGGTACAAAGAGGAGGAGGAGGAGGGGGTGTTGGGAAGCCTGGGTTCAGAGGGAGGGTTAAATGGGTTTCAGAAGGGGTTCAGAGGGAGGGTAAAGGGATTTCAGAAGGGGTTCAGAGGGAGGGTAAAGGGGTTTCAGAAGGGGTTCAGAGGGAGGTTAAAGGGGGTTTCAGAAGGGGTTCAGAGGGAGGGTAAAGGGGTTTCAGAAGGGGTTCAGAGGGAGGGTAAAGGGGGTTTCAGAAGGGGTTCAGAAAAGAGGAGCAGCGTCCCAAGAACCTCTGAGAAATGGGTTGAGGGTAAAGAGGTTTCAGGAGGTGATAAGAGATGGGGGTAAGGTGAGGAGAGAGATTAAGGTAATGGGAGAGGATAGGTAAGGTAGTGGAGGTGCTAAGGAAAGCTTCAAGACGAGAGAGGAGAGGTGAAAGGTGAGTGTCCGGGGACCCTTCCCTGGGGGGAAAGAAGGCCAAGGGCTTAGGGCCAAGGGCTTAGGGCCAAGGGTTCATGTAGGTCACTGGTGGCTGGTCGTAGTGAGGTTCACCTTCAGGGTAGTGGGTGGTGGTGGGTGTGTAGGGAGAGGCGGGCTGCTGTGTGGTGGGTGTGTAAGGGGGTTGTGGGGGGGGGCTGCTGTGGTGGGTGTGTAAGGGGGTTGTGGGTTGTGGTGGGCTGCTGTGGTGGGTGTGTATGGGGTTGTGGGTTGTGGTGGGCTGCTGTGGTGGGTGTGTAGGGGTGACGAGTTGTGGTGGGCTGCTGTGGTGGGTATGTAGGGGGTTGTGGGTTGTCGTGGGCTGCTGTGGTGGGTATGCAGGGGGTTGTGGGTTGTGGTGGGCTGCTGTGGTGGGTGTGGGAGGAGCCACCACCACCACCTGTTCAGGCGAGGCAGTATGGAAGGTCGGGCTGGCCTGGTCCACTTTCATCTGGCGCCGGATCAACTGGTGTGGTTGCCTGGATGGATGGCTGGATGGATGGATGAAACGATGGATGGCTGAGTGAATGGACGGGTGGACGAGTAGGTGGATATGGACGCGTAGCGTCAACCAGCCACCCTCTATCCACAGCACCACAACACCCGCCTCCTGCGTTATATCTACCACGTGGCGAACCCCTGGCGGGGGGCACTGAGCGGGACGGGCGGGGAGCGAGGTGGCCTGTGTGGCAATACTGACCAGGGGGGCGCCTTGAATGACCTCACCCGACCTGGGGGGAGGTGACCATCCAGGTCATACAGCCAGGCACAACAGCAGGTGCGAGCAGGGCTGACCTTTACGTCAAAATCCGCTGTAATCTGGACACCCGAAGTCGGCGTCCCACAGTGGGTGATGGTGGCGTGGCGATGGCGTGGGTACCTCTGGACGCACACAGTCACCCGCGGCAGCCACCCGCGCCAGGCAACTCAGCCCAGGTCCCTCCGGATGCGGCCCTCCCTCCGTCATGGAGCCCTCGGGATGCGTCCGTCGTCAGTAGCAACTCTCACGCAAGCCTGTGATGCCTTCCTCTGGCGACCGAAGGGCCCCTCAGCCCTCACCCTCCTACCCCTGTGGGACATCGTCAAAGCCTTGGTCTACCTCAGCTCCTAAGGGATCACGGCCGCTCTCGCCCCCAGCAGCATCACTAGCTCGTAACTGATGCACAGGTCCTCGACCATCTGCTCCCCGCTGCTCCACCTCCAACGGAGCCAAGTATATATACTGATGAATGGGTGGTGGGCTGACTGGCTGGTTGGCTGGCTCAAGATGGCTCGCTAAATGGAGGATTGGGTGATCGACTGGGTGATGATGATACGTGGGTGAAGGAACAACCGGAAGGAGGAATAGATGGATGATGTGGATGGATGAAGGAAGTGTGTGTGTGTGTGAGGGGGGGAATAGCTGAATGGGGAATGGATGAGAACGAATGGCCAGCTGGATTGACTGACCAGTGAGAGAGAGAGAGAGAGAGAGAGAGAGAGAGAGAGAGAGAGAGAGAGAGAGAGAGAGAGAGACCACACGACACCAACAGCTGTTGTTCCCGACTAGAAGAAGCTGCTATGTCCACACAGCCTGGAGACGATACTGGGTCCAAGGAGAGGACCTGTCAACCACGCCTACAGGAGACTCTCTCTCTCTCTCTCTCTCTCTCTCTCTCTCTCTCTCTCTCTCTCTCTCTCTCTCTCTCTCCATCTCTCTCTGGACCCCATCAACCGTGCATTACTCTTCTCTTTCACAACATTCTTCGTCATTTCCTTAAAAGATAGACTTCAACCTTACACTCACACACACACACACACACACACACACACACACACACACACGCACGCACGTGCACGCACGTGCATCAAACGTTTCATAACACTTACAACGGTGAACACTTCATATGGAGAACACGACGAGCTATACGCTCGAAATACACGAGAGAGAGAGAGAGAGAGAGAGAGAGAGAGAGAGAGAGAGAGAGAGAGAGAGAGAGAGAGAGAGAGAGAGAGAGAGAGAGAGAGAGAGAGAGAGAGAGAGAGAGAGAGAGAGAGAGAACACACGGAATACCATCAGTGAACAGTTATGTAGCGTGTCTTCCCTGGAAAACTTTTGTTTCGAGTTACGTGTATTGAAGCTTCCCGGAACTTTATATTGACCCACGATTTGTTTACTGAAGGTAACGGGAACATGCAAGGCGGGGGGCTGATCCACTTCTTATTTCACAGTCAGTTTTCTAAGACTTCGTCTCTACCATTAATGTTTTGCAATGCTACAATTATTTCTTCTCTAAATGGTTTCCATATATGGTTTTGTCTCCCCCCTCACACCCACGCCCCGTTTTCTATTCGGCCCTATACAAGTCCCCTGTGCACTCACGAGCCACTCTCTCACTTCCAGCAGTCGCTGGATCTCCTGGAAGGCGGCTACCCACCTCGCCAGTTCTCCCAGTCCTCCCGTTCCAGATCTTACCCAATCCAGCCCGCCCCCCAGGCCATGACGGCCT
>NC_092278.1:20832356-20937356 GCF_036320965.1 Panulirus ornatus
ATTCCTACACCCACTGAGGACAATCAACCACTTGCACGAACCACCCCCCCTTCTCTACCCCACTGGTATTAACCCCAGGGGAAGAACCAGGTCACCACGTCAGCCAATCAAAATCCCTAAAGTAATCAAAGTAATCAAGTAAGACAACCAAGCCACCATATAATCGAATCTCTGTAGGAAACCAAGCAATTGGCTACTCCAACCAGGCCCCTTAAAAAACGTAATTAAGGAGGCACGCAATGGAATCCAAACCCTTCCAAGTAATTACGTAACCAGGTATACATAGCCAGGTAAGAGGGTGTGAGGGGCGCGGGCGCCCCTCACACACAGCCGGCCCCTCACCAGATGAAACTGGTGATGGGTAAAAACTAGTTTAACATGAGGGAGAGGGGAAGGGGGCAAAAAAAAATAAACCTTCATAAGATATGACCAATGGGAAGCCATTCAGGTATGACCCACGCCCTCGTTAAACTGCCCCACCTAACTACTGACTGCTTCACGCCCTCGTTAAACTGCCCCAGCTAACTATTGACTGACTCACGCACTCATTAAACTGCCCCAGCTAACTATTGACTGCTTCACGCCCTCATTAAACTGCCCCAGCTAACTATTGACTGACTCACGCCCTCGTTAAACTGCCCCAGCTAACTACTGACTGCTTCACGCCCTCGTCAAACTGGCCTAGCTAACTACTGACTGCTTCACGCCCTCGTTAAACTGCCCCACCTAACTACTGACTGACTCATGCCCTCGTTAAACTGCCCCAGCCAACTACTGACCGACTCACGCCCTCGTTAAACTACCCCAGCTAACTATTGACTGACTCACGCCCTCGTTAAACTGCCCCAGCTAGCTACTGACTGCTTCACGCCCTCGTTAAACTGCCCAAGCTAACTACTGACTGGTTCACGCCCTGGTTAAACTGCCCCAGCTAACTATTGACTGACTCACGCCCTCGTTAAACTACCCCAGCTAACTACTGACTGACTCACGCCCTCGTTAAACTACCCCAGCTAACTACTGACTGATTCACGCCCTCGTTAAACTACCCAAGCTATCCAGAGACTGACTCACACCCTCATCCAAACTGCCCCAGCTAACTACTGCCTGACCCATTAAGGGCCAACGTCAGATCATCCCCACCAATCGTAATGACCTTTAACTACTTCCTTAACAGCTCGAGATAATCACATCACAACGTCCACTCACACACCACACCTAACACTCCTGCACACTTCAGTCATCTCACATAAAACGTGCAAAGACGTAAATGAAAGGAGAAATAGAGAGTAAAAGACGTAAATGAAAGGAGACACAGAGAGTAAAAGAGATAAATGAAAGGAGACACAGAGTGTAGACAAGATAAATGAAAGGAGAGACAGTGTAAACAAGATAAATGAAAGGAGACACAGAGTGTAAACAAGATAAATGAAAGGAGACACAGTGTAAACAAGATAAATGGAAGGAGACACAGAGTGTAACAGAGGGGAGTAAAAAAGATGAATGAAAGGAGACACAGAGAGTAAAAGAGGTAAATGAAAGGAGACACAGAGTAAAAGACGTAAATGAAAGGAGACACAGAGAGTAAAAGATGTAAATGAAAGGAGACACAGAGAGTAAAAGAGGTAAATGAAAGGAGACACAGAGAGTAAAAGAGGTAAATGAAAGGAGACACAGAGAGTAAAAGAGATACATGAAAGAAAAGAAAGATATGAGAAGAAAGAGTCACTGAGAAAGAGATGTAGGCACAAAGGAACAGACACCAATTCTCACAACTGTTTCCCCCCCCCTAAACCGTGGCTTTACATCATCCACTTTTACCACAGAGTTAATCGTTCAACGCGGGGAGGGACCAGTTATCGCCACCAATAACACACCAGGTGTTCAACATATGTTCTCGTGAACATTTTCTCCGACGTCGTGAGTCATGGGGCGGGGGGGCCGTGACGAGAACAGCTGATGCAGCAGCCCTCTGCTCCAGCTGCTGCACTTGTCTGTTCCCACAGCTGCTGTTATGGGCGGTGGTTATCTTTCCAAGCGTCTGCTGCCGCTGTTGCTCCTGCTGTTGCACAGTATCTTTTTCAACTGCTGCTGCTGCACAGTATCTTTTTCAACTGCTGCTGCTGTTGCACAGTATCTTTTTCAACTGTTTCTGCTCCAAAGTATCTTTTTCAACTGTTGCTGCTGCTACAAAGTATCTTTTTCAACCGCTGCTGCTACACAGTATCTTTTTCAACCGCTGCTGCTACACAGTATCTTTTTCAACCGCTGTTGCTGCTGCTACAAAGTATCTTTTTTCAACTGCTGCTGCTGTTGCACAGTATCTTTTTCAACTGTTGCTGCTGTTGCACAGTATCTTTTTCAACTGTTGCTGCTGCCACAAAGTATCTTTTTCAACCGCTGCTGCTGTTGCACAGTATCTTTTTCAACTGTTTCTGCTCCAAAGTATCTTTTTCAACCGCTGCCGCTGCTACACAGTATCTTTTTCAACCGCTGCTGCTGCTGAACACGGTCTGTTCCATCACCGCTACCCCCACTCCACCACTCCCCCCACACCACCACCACAACACTGTAAAACCTCCCCCCCCCCACACTGGACCCCCTTAAATCAGTGGGACTTTCTAAGTGTTGCAAGAAGCAGGGTGTTGCAATCCTCCATATCCTGTTTTGTGTTGCCGTTACTGAGGGGGGAAAAGCTCTCTCAGACGTAAATACGACTACAACCACGACCACAACCGGTTGTAGTTGTATTTGGTATTGTATTAACCTTTTGGGTATGACGGAAGGGTTTCTCTCATCTTCCCTACCCATACCCCCCCACACCACACCAACCCCCCCTTGTGCACGACCTGTAAGGGCTAGGGCCATCATAAACAAGGGTCGTACCGTCGTGTCCATAGGGTCGTAACGTCGTGTTTGGGGACGTAACGTCGTGGTCATAGGGTCGTACCGTCGTGGTCATAGGTCGTACCGTCGTGCTCAAGGGTTGTACCGTTGTGCTCAAGGGTCGTACCGTCGTGCTCATGGGTCGTAACGTCGTGTTTGGGGTCGTAACGTCGTGCTCAAGGGTAGTACCGTCGTGTTTGGGATCGTACCATCGTGCTGAAGGGTCGTACCGTCGTGCTCAAGGGTCGTACCGTCGTGCTCAAGCGTCGTACCGTCGTGCTCATGGGTCGTACCGTCGTGGTCATATGGTCGTACCGTCGTGGTCATATGGTCGTACCGTCATGCTCAAGGGTCGTCCCGTCGTGCTCAGGGGTCGTGGAATACAGCGGTAAGGGGGCAATACACTTCTAGCGTTGCAATGGTGGAAGGGAAAACTGTTTTCTTATACATCAGTGTGTTGCAACGGTAGAGAAAAGTGTTGCGTACGTACTTATACTTAAGCTTTAAGTATCGCTATGGTGTCCAGCGTACCAACACACCGGTGGTAAGGATCCGATACCAAACAAGGTTATTTGCGAATAGCTTTGCAGGTAAGTAAGAGCCACTCTCTCTCTCTCTCTCTCTCTCTCTCTCTCTCTCTCTCTCTCTCTCTCTCTCTCTCTCTCTAAAAGGAATTAAGTCCCGTTCCTAATCCCATGGGACTCAGCAACAAAATCAACTTGGGATACGTTCCGCCCGCCCAAAGGAAATGTCTGTCTTGCAACGTATTGCAATGCGTCGTTGCAAGAATGATTTTTCTTCAATAAAATCTATTTAAAGCCAGACTCACAGGAACTCAAAAAAAAAAAAAAAAAGTGTCAAGACTTTCATAACTGGGGCTTTCCTTGGCCCCACGAAGTTGTGTGAGTCACTCTTATCTTCTTAGAATTATATATAGAGAAAAAAAAAAGCTATTCTGATCAAGTCAACTGTTGCGTGCAGCAACGGCAAGGTGGTGGACATGGTCGTTTCTAAACGAGGGGGGAAAACACCAGAAAACCTAGCCGTTGGAAGTTCCTGCTGTCTCAAGTTCTCTAAGAATGGAACTTCCACCCACACACCCCCCACCCCGTGGTCGGTGTGGAACTTCCACCCTCCCTCCACCCCGTGGTCGGTGTGGAACTTCCACCCTCCCTCCACCCCGTGGTCGGTGTGGAAGTTCCACCTCTCGCAAGTCATGTGACGGAACCTAAGTCTTGTATCCTGTGGTCTGTAGAACTTAAGATTGCATCCAATAGTCGAAATAGAACTTGCTATGCTATATCGACATTTCGAGTGGAACTTTCGATTTCGAGACATCCTAAAAGTCTATCTGAAACGCTATGCTATATCGACAGTTCGAGTGGAACTTTCGAATTCTAGAAGTTCTATAATTCTATCTGAAACTTTCTGTTCTATCATAAGTCTATTTGGAACTTTCTATTCTACTCAATAGCCCACGCGGAACTTTCTGACGTCTAATTATATCTAACTAGAACCTTCTATTCTCTCCAACAATCTAAGTGGAACTTTCTCTTCTATCCGCTGGTTTAAAGGAGCTAAGATCCTCACAGAGAAATAAAACTTAAAGGGGTCGAACCAAGGTACTCAACATTTTGTGTCGCTGGTCGCCACACGATTACCACTATCCTGCTAAGTACTTCTGCTATATATCAGTAAGATCTTACCTTATATAGTGAGATCTCGCCTTATATAGCAAGAACTCTCCTTATATCGTCATATCTCGCCTTATATAGAAAGATCTCGCCTTATATCGTCATATCTCGCCTTATATAGCAAGATCTCGCCTTATACCGTCATATCTCGCCTTATGTAGCAAGATCTCGCCTTATCTCGTCATATCTCGCCTTATATAGCAAGATCTCGCCTTATATCGTCATATCTCGCCTTATATAGCAAGATCTCGCCTTATATCGTCATATCTCGCCTTATATAGCAAGATCTCGCCTTATATCGTCAGATCTCGCCTTATATAGCAAGATCTCGCCTTATATAGCAAGATCTAGCCTTATATCGTCATATCTCGCCTTATATAGCAAGATCTCGCCTTATTCTATATAAGTTCTCGCCCTACCCTATCTCCATCTTTATTACTTAGTGTTAATTCTTCCTTTCTTTTTCCCAGAGTTTGCTTTCGTTTTCTTGTTCTTCGCTTACTGAGGCAGTCCACCCACCCCAACCCACCCACTTAAAAAGCACACCACCCACTACCCCTGACACCTTCTCCACCCCCAACCCCACTCCACCAGCAGCTAACCTTCACCTTGCCCTACTAGAGGTTCTCCCGCTAACCCCAAGGAAAAACTGGCTCATCGGGCTGTTCCGTGACGTCATGACTGGCTCACACGGGCCGGTGACGTCATCGCGGGCACTCGCGAGTGGACGGTGACGTCATCGCGGTCACTCGCGATCTCGCTGGCCGAGTGAGAGAGGCCGAGGCAGAAAACGAGGGAGTGAGTGTGTTCAGCGGGAGAGAGGGAGGTGGCAGATCACAGAAAACGAGGAGGAATACACTGCTCTCTCTCTCTCTCTCTCTCTCTCTCTCTCTCTCTCTCTCTCTCTCTCTCTCTCTCTCTCTCTCACACACACACAGCACAAAAGAAAACAGGCACACCGCCACCACCGCAGAGCCGCTACTGGTATGGCTTAACCACAAAAATTCGTCCTTTTAATCAGTTTAGATTTCCAACTCGTTCGGCTGCCTTGCCAACCTTCTCATATTAATCCCTAAGACAAAGCCAAGCATACGAACACTTCTGCACCCACTCTACCCTTAGTCATATATATATATATATATATATATATATATATATATGTTCTGGAAGGAGGTAAATAGGGTGCGTAAGACAAGGGAGCAAATGGGAACTTCAGTGAAGGGCGCAAATGGGGAGGTGATAACAAGTAGCGGTGATGTGAGAAGGAGATGGAATGAGTATTTTGAAGGTTTGTTGAATGTGTCTGATGACAGAGTGGCAGATATAGGGTGTTTTGGTCGAGGTGGTGTGCAAAGTGAGAGGGTTAGGGAAAATGATTTGGTAAACAGAGAAGAGGTAGTAAAAGCTTTGCGGAAGATGAAAGCCGGCAAGGCAGCAGGTTTGGATGGTATTGCAGTGGAATTTATTAAAAAAGGGGGTGACTGTATTGTTGACTGGTTGGTAAGGTTATTTAATGTATGTATGACTCATGGTGAGGTGCCTGAGGATTGGCGGAATGCGTGCATAGTGCCATTGTACAAAGGCAAAGGGGATAAGAGTGAGTGCTCAAATTACAGAGGTATAAGTTTGTTGAGTATTCCTGGTAAATTATATGGGAGGGTATTGATCGAGAGGGTGAAGGCATGTACAGAGCATCAGATTGGGGAAGAGCAGTGCGGTTTCAGAAGTGGTAGAGGATGTGTGGATCAGGTGTTTGCTTTGAAGAATGTATGTGAGAAATACTTAGAAAAGCAAATGGATTTGTATGTAGCATTTATGGATCTGGAGAAGGCATATGATAGAGTTGATAGAGATGCTCTGTGGAAGGTATTAAGAATATATGGTGTGGGAGGCAAGTTGTTAGAAGCAGTGAAAAGTTTTTATCGAGGATGTAAGGCATGTGTACGTGTAGGAAGAGAGGAAAGTGATTGGTTCTCAGTGAATGTAGGTTTGCGGCAGGGGTGTGTGATGTCTCCATGGTTGTTTAATTTGTTTATGGATGGGGTTGTAAGGGAGGTAAATGCAAGAGTCCTGGAAAGAGGGGCAAGTATGAAGTCTGTTGGGGATGAGAGAGCTTGGGAAGTGAGTCAGTTGTTGTTCGCTGATGATACAGCGCTGGTGGCTGATTCATGTGAGAAACTGCAGAAGCTGGTGACTGAGTTTGGTAAAGTGTGTGGAAGAAGAAAGTTGAGAGTAAATGTGAATAAGAGCAAGGTTATTAGGTACAGTAGGGGTGAGGGTCAAGTCAATTGGGAGGTGAGTTTGAATGGAGAAAAACTGGAGGAAGTGAAGTGTTTTAGATATCTGGGAGTGGATCTGTCAGCGGATGGAACCATGGAAGCGGAAGTGGATCATAGGGTGGGGGAGGGGGCGAAAATTTTGGGAGCCTTGAAAAATGTGTGGAAGTCGAGAACATTATCTCGGAAAGCGAAAATGGGTATGTTTGAGGGAATAGTGGTTCCAACAATGTTGTATGGTTGCGAGGCGTGGGCTATGGATAGAGATGTGCGCAGGAGGATGGATGTGCTGGAAATGAGATGTTTGAGGACAATGTGTGGTGTGAGGTGGTTTGATCGAGTAAGTAACGTAAGGGTAAGAGAGATGTGTGGAAATAAAAAGAGCGTGGTTGAGAGAGCAGAAGAGGGTGTTTTGAAATGGTTTGGGCACATGGAGAGAATGAGTGAGGAGAGATTGACCAAGAGGATATATGTGTCGGAGGTGGAGGGAACGAGGAGAAGAGGGAGACCAAATTGGAGGTGGAAAGATGGAGTGAAAAAGATTTTGTGTGATCGGGGCCTGAACATGCAGGAGGGTGAAAGGAGGGCAAGGAATAGAGTGAATTGGAGTCATGTGGTATACAGGGGTTGACGTGCTGTCAGTGGATTGAATCAAGGCATGTGAAGCGTCTGGGGTAAACCATGGAAAGCTGTGTAGGTATGTATATTTGCGTGTGTGGACGTGTGTATGTACATGTGTATGGGGGGGGGGGTTGGGCCATTTCTTTCGTCTGTTTCCTTGCGCTACCTCGCAAACGCGGGAGACAGCGACAAAGTATAAAAAAAAAAAAAAAAAAATATATATATATATATATATATATATATATATATATATATATATATATATATTCTTTTTTTCTTTCAAACTATTCGCCATTTCCCGCGTTAGCAAGGTAGCGTTAAGAACAGAGGACTGGGCCTCTGAGGGAATATCCTCACCTGACCCCCTTCTCTGTTCCTTCTTTTGAAAAATCAAAAAAAAAAAAAAAACGAGAGGGGAGGATTTCCAGCCACCCGCTCCCTCCCCTTTTAGTCGCCTTCCACGACACGTAGGGAATATGTGGGAAGTATTCTTTCTCCCCTATCCCCAGGTATATATATATATATATATATATATATATATATATATATATATATATATATATATATATATATCACCCGTAATTAGGAACGTATATAACACATGGATCTCAATAAAAAAAAGAACATGACATGAACAATATTATGAACATACAAACGAGCAAGTCTTTCGTAAACAGAGGTCACTGATCATGAAAATATCTTTAGGTACTGATCATGAAAAAGAAAATGTAAATCCGGTTGACCTCAAAAAGGAGGCTAGTTTACCCTCCCAAGACATGACGTCATATAGAAAACGAGTAAATCTCACATCTCTAGGTCGCTATGTTGCAATTGCAAACTTTTTCAACTTAATATAATAATAATAATTCATAATCATAATAATAACAATAATCGTTTTGATCATTATTATCCCCATTATTCTTATGCATTATCTCTCTCTCTCTCTCTCTCTCTCTCTCTCTCTCTCTCTCTCTCTCTCTCTCTCTCTCACAACCAGAGCCAGCTGGTGATTCAACCTACGGTGAACATGGTCAAGAGACTTGGGTTATCCGGCCTAGTTTACAAACTGCTGAGCTGTCGTTAGCTGATTGGATGGGGGCCGGTTCAGCTATGTGGAACGGTGTCATGCCAGAAATGAGATAAATACCAATAGGGAAAAAATTACGTTAATCATATTTTCTTTTTCTTCTATATTGACTGTTCAAGCCAATCTTTCCCTTGATAGATAGATAAGCAGATGAGTAGATAGAGATAGATAGATACACGGAAATAGAAATCTACAGAATCCTAATTGTTCAAGCCAATCTTTCGCTTGATAGATAGTTAAGCAGATGAGTAGATAGAGATAGACAGATACACGGAAATAGATATCTACAGAATTCTAAACAGACATAAGGACCACTTTCATCCATATACACAAATGCATACAGGAAATAACATGTCAATAATTCATCTGCCTAGAAATAATCGGAATAATTAATTTATCCATCAGTCCCCATGTGGAGGGATATAAATCCATTACATTATACAACAGAATACAACGTTATACAACAGAATACAACGCCATACAACAGAATACGACGTTATACAACAGAATACAGCATTATACAACGATATACGACGTTATACAACAAAAACAACGTAATACAACAGAATACAACATTATACAACAGAATACAACTTTATATACTACAGAATACAGCGTTATACAACAGAATACGACGTTATGCACTTTGGTAAGTCTGTTCTTAAACATGAGTCCGGGGCTAATTTTGCCACTACTCTAGCTGGAAAATCCATCTATAACAATATATATATATATATATATATATATATATATATATATATATATATATATATATATATATATATATATATATATATATATAAACAGTTCCTTGTCTCGTTCATGTAATTGTGTTCAGTACACATAACTGTTCATAATCTGCTCATTAACTCTGTCGTCTGCCTCTATGGGGGATATGTATGTAAATCTACGGGGGATATGTAAATCTAGGGGGGTATGTATGTAAATCTAATCTTATCCTTGTCTTGTGAAGTTTATCTTTACCACAACACAGTGGGTTTAGGATCAAGACTGACAACATAATATATTTACTTTAGGATTAGGATAAGTTTGAACTGTCAACAAAACAACATTACCCATTTTGTTTACCCTATTACTGTGATATATATATATATATATATATATATATATATATATATATATATATATATATATATATATATATATATATATATACCCTGAAGCCTGAAATCGTATAGTCAGCAAAAAATTCAATGACTAATGAATAAATGAATACATAAATAACTTTACTACCAAAATGCAGAGATAACTACGTACATCAACTGCCTTCCACATCTACTGTCTCAAATCCTGGACGTCTGTCTCGTATATTTTGTGGATTTACATAAAAGACTCAACTGTATGACTGAGTGGTAATGATTAATGACTGACTGTTTATTTATGATGGTTTAATGAGTTAACAGCAATCAGGGCGCCATGCACCACATGAAATCAGTCATGAAATCAGTCCTGGCATGTGTGTGTGTGTGTGTGTGTGTGTGGTGTGGGGGGGAAATCCCTGGTACGACCAGGACTTGGTCAGTGGCCCCTGGTCGACCCCTCTCTTACTTACCCTGGTTCTCTCTCTCTCTCTCTCCATCAGGGTCGTGTACCCTGACACCCCACTGCCACCACCACCACTTCCTCCACCACTTCCACCACCACTACCCCCTCCACTACTACCACCACCTCCACCACTTCTACCATCATTACCACCACCTCCACTACCACCACCTTCATCACCACTACCCACTATCACCTCCACTACCCACCATCACCACCACCACCACTACCCACCATCACCACCACTACCCACCATCACCTCCACTACCCACCATCACCACCACCACCACTACCCACCATCACCACCACTACCCACCATCACCTCCACTACCCACCATCACCTCCACTACCCACCATCACCACCACTACCCACCATCACCTCCACCACCATTACCCACCATCACCTCCACCACTACCCACCATCACCACCACTACCCACCATCACCTCCACTACCCACCATCACCTCCACCACCACTAACCCCACCATCACCACCACTACCCACCATCACCTCCACTACCCACCATCACCTCCACTACCCACCATCACCTCTACCACCACTACCCACCATCACCACCACTACCCCAACACCACTACCCCCACTGAGTGTGGAGGGGGTGGGAATCCCCCTTCGAGCTGACCCCGGACCACTGACCTGAGTCTGCTGACCCCCTCCCCCCCCCGCCCCCCAGGACGGGTAGGGCCGTGGTTGCATGACAGCCCCCCCCTCTCCCCCCCCCCCTCTCTGTACCCTCATTCCCAACATCCGTTTTCTCCGGTAATGCGGGTTGCCAACTGATCCATTTCTGTCTCTCAAACACTCTTTTAACACCGCTGGTTTTCCCCCCTTGTTCTGTGCAACGACTCTATGCCGCCAACCCCTTGAGTGCAGTGACTCTATGCACCAACCCCTTGAGTGCAGCGACTCTATGTCACCAACCCCTTGAGTGCAGTGACTCTATGTCACCAACCCCTTGAGTGCAGTGACTATGTCACCAACCCCTTGAGTGCAGTGACTCTGTCACCAACCCCTTGAGTGCAGTGACTCTATGTCACCAACCCCTTGAGTGCAGCGACTCTATGTCACCAACCCCTTGAGTGCAGTGACTCTGTGTCACCAACCCCTTGAGTGCAGTGACTCTATGTCACCCAACCCCTTAAGTGCAGTGACTCTGTGCCACCAACCCCTTGAGTGCAGTGACTATGTCACCAACCCCTTGAGTGCAGTGACTCTATGTCACCAACCCCTTGAGTGCAGTGACTCTATGTCACCAACCCCTTGAGTGCAGTGACTCTATGTCACCAACCCCTTAAGTGCAGTGACTCTATGCCACCAACCCCTTGAGTGCAGTGACTCTATGTCACCCACCCCTTGAGTGCAGCGACTATGTCACCAACCCCTTGAGTGCAGTGACTCTATGTCACCAACCCCTTGAGTGCAGTGACTCTATGTCACCAACCCCTTGAGTGCAGTGACTCTATGTCACCAACCCCTTGAGTGCAGTGACTCTATGTCACCAACCCCTTGAGTGCAGTGACTCTATGTCACCAACCCCTTGAGTGCAGCGACTATGTCACCAACCCCTTGAGTGCAGTGACTCTATGTCACCAACCCCTTGAGTGCAGTGACTCTATGTCACCAACCCCTTGAGTGCAGCGACTATGTCACCAACCCCTTGAGTGCAGTGACTCTATGTCACCAACCCCTTGAGTGCAGTGACTCTATGTCACCAACCCCTTGAGTGCAGTGACTCTATGTCACCAACCCCTTGAGTGCAGTGACTATGTCACCAACCCCTTGAGTGCAGTGACTCTATGTCACCAACCCCTTGAGTGCAGTGACTCTATGTCACCAACCCCTTGAGTGCAGTGACTCTATGTCACCAACCCCTTGAGTGCAGCGACTCTATGTCACCAACCCCTTGAGTGCAGTGACTCTATGCCACCAACCCCTTGAGTGCAGCGACTCTGTGTCACCAACCCCTTGAGTGCAGTGACTCTGTGTCACCAACCCCTTGAGTGTAGTGACTCTATGTCACCAACCCCTTGAGTGCAGTGACTATGTCACCAACCCCTTGAGTGCAGTGACTCTATGTCACCAACCCCTTGAGTGCAGACTCTGTGTCACCAACCCCTTGAGTGCAATGACTCTATGTCACCAACCCCTTGAGTGCAGACTCTGTGTCACCAACCCCTTGAGTGCAGTGACTCTATGTAACCAACCCCTTGAGTGCAGACTCTGTGTCACCAACCCCTTGAGTGCAGACTCTGTGTCACCAACCCCTTGAGTGCAGTGACTCTATGTCACCAACCCCTTGAGTGCAATGACTATGCCCACTCGTAAACCTCAGGTATTTAACCATCGTTAGAAACACACAAAAAAATGAAACTGTTTTGATGTCATGAACACATCGCTCATCCGTGACCCGGGTGACCTCACGTGACCCCCTTGTGACCTCACGTGACGTAGCACGTGACTTCACGTCACAACCCCCCCCCCCAACCCCCATCACCAAGAGGAATAACAGTACGAAGTGGGTACGTAAGAGGAAGCCTGTTGGCTTGTTACGAGGTCACCTGTTGGGGGGGTAGTTACGTCGAACAATGTATCTAATTAACTATTCATTAATCTATTTGGTCATTGGTAATAATGGGTTGTTTTCTGCATGAATGACTCTATTGTTCTGTCGTCCATAACAACATCAAACAGCTTTTATTCCCGTGTTTAATGACGTGTCTTTTGTACAAAAAGGATTTCTCTATAACTGCAGAGCCTTTCACGTTCCATGCCTTACCCCTCCAATCTAACTTATCATACAATCCGAGTGCAACTTGGCCGTAACTATGTATCAGAATTTTTCGATAAAAAAATAGATAAACTTTCTATTTCTCTACAACAAAAGTCATGGCTTCTGTGTGGCTTGTTCTTGTTGTTCTTTTGTTCTCTCTCTCTCTCTCTCTCTCTCTCTCTCTCTCTCTCTCTCTCTCTCTCTCTCTCTCTCTTAAGCGCGAAATGACCCTTGACCTGACACTCTGGGAATCACGTCAGACGCGAATTGCTGTCGTACTCGAGGTATGCCCTCGTCCGTCGTGCCCTAGAGGGTCGTACCGTCGTGCACAAAAAGGGTCGTACTGTCGTGCACAAAAGGGTTGTACCGTCGTACACAAAAGGGTCGTACCGTCGTGCACAAAAGGCTTGTACCGTCGTACACAAAAGGGTGGTACCGTCGTGCTCTAAAGGGTCGTACCGTCGTGCACAAAAGGGTTGTACCGTCGTGCACAAAAAGATCGTACCGTCGTGCACAAAAGGATCGTACCGTCGTGCACAAAAGGGTCGTACCGTCGTACACAAACGGGTCGTATCGTCGTGCACAAAAAGGGTCGTACCGTCGTGCACAAAAGGATCGTACCGTCGTACACAAAAGGGTGGTACCGTCGTGCTCTAAAGGGTCGTACCGTCGTACACAAAAGAGTCGTACCGTCGTGCACAAAAGGGCTTTCAGCCAAAGAGAATAATACCCCCCCCCCCCCAACTCTCACTCTCCACACCAAATCGAGTCAACAAAGTGAAACTCTTGTCTGTAATCACAGTCCCATTATCAAGACGGCAGACGAGCCCAGCACAGACAGACAGACAGAGAGACAGACAGACAGACAGACAGACAGACTGACAGACAGAGAGACACAACAGAGCAAACCTCCCCCCCTCCTGACCTCCATCCCCCACACCAGTCTCGACCGATGTAACCCCCCCACCCCACCCCACTCCCACCTTAGATCTCCTATAAGACTATCCACTCACTACATTCATCAATCCATCCACATGTTGCATAGTCTATCCACCTCTATCGACCCACATCTTTAGTCTCACACATCCACATAACACAGTCTTCATCTCACGTCTTACATATTTACGGAAAATCTTTTCAGTGTCTTATTTCATGTGGCTTTCTGACTGATTTCCTTAAGTCTTTCTCTTGACTGATTTCCTTAAGTCTTTCTCTTGACTGATTTCCTTAAGTCTTTCATTACTACACTGGTTATCTATGTCTCTCTCTCTACTTGGTCATCTATCTCTACTGTTATCTATCTGTCTATTCCTTGAAATAGAGAGGTTCCACATAGATTCTGTTTTGACGTAGGCAATCTATCATGCATTATCCTCGTAACAGACTTCTTACCCCGGTCCACTACATTTCTCAAATCATCTTCAATTCGCCCTCCCTCCCTCCATCCACTCTCAACTCCCTCCACTACAATCCTCCCTGACCACCATCATAATCTCAAGTCAACAACAACCTCCTCCCCCCACTCCAACGCCATCCCCCGCTTCAAAACCCCCTTCACCAAAGTCCCCCCTCCTTCAACCACAGATACTCACACACACACCACATCATCACCACCACACTGGCAGCGTCGCCATGCGTGGGAATCCACGTCATCTGCTTTAAAGACCAGAGAGAGAGAATCTTCTTTGGAAAGGCAGCCACAGAGAATCGAATCCTTTTTACGTGTCGAGCCTCGAACCCAAGTCCCCTTGGGAGGGGTGTTCAATGGCCATGTGTCGCCCTCTCGCCGGCATGGCTCAACCACACGGTGGTGGTCGACCATAGTGTGTGTGGTACAACCACACACTATGGTTTCGCCCACACCAAGACCCAACCACACAATGTTCCACAACCACACCATTCGTCCCCCTCCCACTTATATATATATATATATATATATATATATATATATATATATATATATATATATATATATATATATATATATATATATTATCCCTGGGGATAGGGGAGAAAGAATACTTCCCACGTATTCCCTGCGTGTCGTAGAAGGCGACTAAAAGGGGAGGGAGCGGGGGGCTGGAAATCCTCCCCTCTCGTTTTTTTTTTTTAATTTTCCAAAGGAAGGAACAGAGGAGGGGGTCAGGTGAGGATATTCCCTCTAAGGCCCAGTTCTCTGTTCTTAACGCTACCTCGTAACGCGGGAAATGGCAAATAGTATGAAAAAAAAATATATATATATATATATCTTAGCCAATCCATACAAGCAACTCAACTGCTACTGTGTCATCATCATTCAGCCCTTGCTACGTTCCCACAATCACCCCTCCACACAAACAACCAGTACAGTTCCACACTCATGTAATCACCCACTTCCTACCATCCACTGGAAGACCTCTCACATCCGACGCTAGCCATCCACCAACTCCACAATACACTCCAACACTTTCCAAATTCCACTCGACTCTATAATCCACGTCTTGTACAGATCTATAAATGGATTAATCTTGATCAGGATGACGATTGCAGAGGTGTGGGATAATCAATGTCCTTTCCTCTCACTGATATTTCTCATAAGGGTTTAAATTCCATTTGGCTGCGAGTTTTTTAGCGTTATTTGGCCTTCCGTGTCACGTGACGCGCGCGCGCGTTTGTGTGTGTGTGTAACTACTGTTGTTGATGCTTTGCCAGAGCAGCAGCAGCTGGGCTAACGCGTAGTGCTCACCGCAGGAGAAAATATATATACACTTAAGAGCGACGAATCGGGAGAATTACGTGATGTCTGTGTGAGGCGGTGGGGGGGGGGGGGTGAAGAGGGGTTGAATACAATGTGGAAGTGGATGCCAGCAGCTACCTACCTGGTCCGAAGGAGTGGAACACGACAGCCTCTGAAGTGCAGGCTCACTGTGCAGCCGTCAGAGAGAGAGAGAGAGAGAGAGAGAGAGAGAGAGAGAGAGAGAGAGAGAGAGAGAGAGAGAGAGAGTTTCACATTATGCAATAACCATACACACACACACACACACACACACACACATATATATATATATATATATATATATATATATATATATATATATATATATATATATATATATATATACTTAGTCCTCAGTTATATACAACATTATCCAAGCTTCGCACAAATATATAAAAAGCTTTCAAATGACGCCCAGCTTGGGGGTTTTGGCCCTTGCCCGTAAGCTTCAGCTTAGCTTACACACAATACAATGGACTTTCACATCCTATTTCAATTATCTTTATCTCTTTTCTATCAGCTTCGCCTGCGGTTGGGGGTAGAGCTGTGGTGATGTGGCAGTCAGTGTCTGTCTGTCTGTCTGTCTGTATCATCGAGAGGGTGCGAAATGAGATGTCTGTCTGCCTGTCTGTTCGCTCCGATGTCTGTCTGTCTGTCTGTTCGCTCCGATGTCTGTCTGTCTGTCTGTTCGCTCCGATGTCTCTCTGTCTGTCTGTCTGTCTGTTCGCCCCGATGTCTCTCTGTCTGTCTGTCTGTCTGTTCGCTCCGATGTCTCTCTGTCTGTCTGTCTGTCTGTTCGCCCCTCTGTCTGTCTGTCAGTCTAAGCGTCTGTGCCACTGTCGCAACTCGCCATTACCCAGCTTCAATGACTCGACCATATCATCCTCCACGTCGTCACCCGTTTTCTTTATATACTTTATCACTTGTAAGTTACTCTACAATGAGGGGTGTCCCCTGGGCTGGTCTTTTGAGGTCAGGGAGCTGACCCAGGTCAACCACACTGGTCGTTAAGTAAGATCTTGACCTCCACTGGTCCTTAAGTAAGATCTTGAACTCCACGTTCACGAAAATGCTTTACATATTAACGCTATCGTTTTATATATGAATAAACAAATAAATAAATAAATATATATAGATAGATAGATAGATGGATGGATAGATAGATAGATAGATAGATAGATTACCTTCTAGACCTGAATTCTTAGTGAAGGGGGAACAATAACATATATATTCCACGGTTTTTTTTCTAAGAAAAAAAAAAGGGGAAAATGCTTTACAGATGAACGCTCTCGTTTAATATATATATATATATATATATATATATATATATATATATATATATATATATATATATTTCTTTCTTTCTTTCATACTATTCGCCATTTCCCGCATTAGCGAGGTAGCGTTGAGAACAGAGGACTGGGCCCTTGAGGGAATATCCTCACCTGGGCCCCTTCTCTGTTCCCTCTTTTGGAAAATTAAAAAAAAAAGTGAGAGGGGAGGATTTCCAGCCACCCGCTCCCTCCCCTTTTAGTCGCCTTCTACGACACGCAGGGAATACGTGGGAAGTTTTCTTTCTCCCCTATCCCCAGGGATAATATATATATATATATATATATATATATATATATATATATATATATATATATATATATATCTTATCTTCCAGACCTTAATTCTTAGAGGAGGGGGAAGGAGGAGGAGGAGGAGGGGGGGTCAGAACTATCGGGGGGGGGGGGGAGTTCTGACCTACATACAAGGCCGGGTACTTAACTCCACCCCCCTCCCCCCCACCCCCACCTCATGAGCCTTTAAAGTTAGGCTCTGATAACCGCTCATACCACACACAGTAACTGGCGGGGCGAACTGGGCACAAAGAAAACGTCGACTGTCCACACACACACACACACACACACACACACACACAAGTATTCGATGAATGGAATATAGTGAGCGACTATATTAAGACTTGTAACCGCACAAACGTTTAAAAAATATTATGTTATACTTGGGAGAGAGAGAGAGAGAGAGTTTGAGACATGGGGGCGCCCCACCCCATAAGTTTGAAAAAAAAAATACCTCATCGGTTCAGTTAGGTAATTAATTACTCTCTCTCTCTCTCTCTCTCTCTCTCTCTCTCTCTCTCTCTCTCTCTCTCTCTCTCTCTCTCTCTCTCTCTTCTGCCACAGACAAATGCAAGTTCCCGGAATTCCAAATTCTCTCTCTCCCTCCACCCCGCCCCGCCCCGCCCCAGCAGACTAGAACCCCAGCTGAACTAACCCCCCCACCCCAGCCTACTCCACCCCTGGACTCCAGGAGCGATGGCCGAGCATGTTCCACGCCTTCAACACGGTCATCTTTCTCACAGTACTACCAAAATGTTTTCCCCACCTCCCCAAAATGCTACGCCGGGAAGCCCTTCATGAAACCTTCCCCTCCGTCCCGTGAAGCACTAACGTTCCATTAGTCTTCGTTCGCCTCGTTGCCAAACACAAACCTCTTTCGTACGCATTATCTTCTACGTTCACCATCTGGTCGGACGAGCGAATAGAATCAAAAAAAATTAATCCATAAAATACAATTACGAACGAGGAATTCCAATCACGAAGACCATCGACCGTGTTACGAAACGTAACGAAACGCGCCGATCGTAAGTGGTAATATAAAAAAAAAAAAGAAAACGGGGGGTGGGTGGTGGTTGGTGTGCGAGCTGGCTAGTCGGCGGGAGAAAGTGGAACACCTCAAGTCGTTCACCTTGACTGAAACTTTTAGGGAAAAGTTTCCACCTTTGGTCAAAACAAGAGCAAGATTACGTCATGTCGTAATCATAGCAGTAGTTCAGTGATTAAGATCAAGTCTTGAAACTTGGTATTGTATAGATCAAATGATTAATTCGTGTTTCATTTGGTAATTTCTTTTTTTTCCCCCTTGATGTAACTGTCACTTTCATACCGGAATATAATGGCACGTAACAAGCAAGCAGGGTCACTATCCAACAAAGTAATTAGACTTGATGCCGACGCGAGCGTCAAACGACCTTGACCCCGTTAGAAAAGGGAAACTACCAGGAACATTATAAAAAACGGAATACGGTGGGGGAAAAAAAAAAAAAAAACGAGCGTCCGAAAATGAAAGGTGGACGCCCGCTGTCGAGTGAATTTGGAAGGTGGGGTTGCTCACGCCCGCCTACCCAGCCCGGCCAACACTCTCGCTTTCAGTCTGTGTCAGACGACCGTACCGGCAACACCTCCTCCCGTGTTCTGTGTCCCATTGTGCGGGTGTGTGTGTGTGTGTATCTCAAAATGACCCCAGTGCTTGTGTATATAAACTGAACATATTTGTCACTCTTACAGAACAAATGATTCTAATTCACATTTACACAATCCAGTGTACGGAAATTGATGTAATGTACAATGTTTGGACGTGTTGATAATTTTCATAAAGCAATAATTTTGTTAGAGACATTGACTGTAAATCGTCTTGTAATGCACTGGAATTCTGACATAGGTTGTTTAGGGTGAAATACGAATTAAAAGCATGTTTTTTTTTTTCTACTATAGCAGTTCTGTTTTTTTCTGAACAGTTAAATTGAAATTAGAAATAAATGGCAGCTCCATTTCTTTGGCTGTTACGAAATGACTTCTCTTATTCATACGTACACACGTGTGACAATTATTCATACTCATGAAAGGGCCAAAAGTTGGCATACAAATCAAGAAAACGTAAAAATATGGCTTAAGTAATTGTGTGTGGGCCTTGTCATATATATACTGAATCAGTGTCTGTAATGTTGAAGAGGTGGGCGGTGTCCACAGCCCAGACGAGAAAGTATAACCCACACATACCTGGGGAGTGTGGTTTCTGATGGGTTTGTGTCTGGCGGGGTTGGCGATTTCAGACTGGGTTGTTGGACCCACGTATAGTGCTTACTGTGTCATCTCGGTGTGTGTGTATATATATAGTAGGTGTGTGTGTTGTTAATGTTGAGTTTGCTGGTGTTGGAAGACATTAGAGTATAAGTGGTTGCAGACTAGGTGGCTGAGGGGTTAAGTGCTCCTGCAAAGGACTAAGTGTTAACACAATGAGGTGGGACTGTACAGGGACAAGCTGTACTTATGTTGAATGTTTGCTTGAGTGTTTATGGTCATCGCTAGGCAGCTGGGTGATCGTTATCAAAGTTGGACGTAGTTTAGAGCAGTTAGCTCTTGAGAGGGTGGATGGGTGAGGCATAGAGTCGAGCGACTGAAGTGTTTGGAAAGGATGATACAGGATTCTTTTCCTTGTCTAAAATATGGAACAAGTGAGGTTCCTATGGGGTGTTGAACTCGTTTTAGCTCCCATGTTAACGTGTGTGTGTGTGTGTGTGTGTGTGTGTCATTTGTGATGACCAGAATAGTTGCTGTTTTGAAGAGCGCGAGTAACTTGGACATTCAAGATGACTTTACAGTGCATATATATATATATATATATATATATATATATATATATATATATATATATATATATATATATATATATGCAGCTTCTTTTAGTGGTTCATGGACATACAGAGAGCGAAAACGTATATTCTTTACTCTGTAAAAAGATCATGCAGATTATTTCTCATCATATATACGAAAAAAATGATGGAAAATAAAAGTCATAGATTAGAAACCCAGCGTGCGTTATGTAGTGAATATATAGACTTACATACGACATATATATACATATATATCCCAGCTTCGCTAATGGTGTGGGTCTAGTGGTCAGCGGTGCTGGCTGAGGACGCATTCAAATGCAGCCCGCATTCGAGCGCAAAGGTTCGAATCCTAGTCGGTCTACAGTCAACCCAGCTGTTCATCCTTCGCTAAGGATTGGTCGATGAATTGAATACCTGGCTTAGGATATATATATATATATATATATATATATATATATATATATATATATATATATATATATATATATATATATATATATTCCATGTATGAGGGGAACAGTAACATATACGAACACACTTGCGGAACAGGACTTATTCTGCTCTGTTGTAACACTGCACCAGCTGGGGAATTTGCTGTGTTGTAAGATCACACCACGAGGGAATTTTGTGTCGTAAGATCACAACCCCAGGGGAGTCTGGTCAGTCGTAAGATTACAACCCCAGGGGAGTCTGGATAGTCGTAAGTCTGGTCATTCGTAAGATCACAACCCCAGGGGAGTCTGGTCAGTCCTAAGATCACAACCCCAGGGGAGTCTGGTCAGTCCTAAGATCACAACCCCAGGGGAGTCTGGTCAGTCGTAAGATCACAACCCCAGGGGAGCTGGTCATTCGTAAGATCACAACCCCAGGGGAGTCTGGTCAGTCCTAAGATCACAACCCCAGGGGAGTCTGGTCAGTCCTAAGATCACAACCCCAGGGGGGCCTGGTCAGTCGTAAGATCACAACCCCAGGGGAGTCTGGATAGTCGTAAGATCACAACCCCAGGGGAGTCTGGTCAGTCGTAAGATCACAACCCCAGGGGAGTATGCATAGTCGTAAGATCACAACCCCAGGGGAGTCTGGTCAGTCGTAAGATCACAACCCCAGGGGAGTATGCATAGTCGTAAGATCACAACCCCAGGGAAGTGTGGTTAGTTGTAAGATTACAACCCCAGGGGAGTCTGCATAGTCGTAAGATCACAACCCCAGGGGAGTCTGGTCAGTCGTAAGATCACAACCCCAGGGGAGTATGCATAGTCGTAAGATCACAACTCCAGGGGAGTCTGGTCAGTCGTAAGATCACAACCCCAGGGGAGTCTGGTCAGTCGCAAGATCACAACCCCAGGGGAGTCTGGTCAGTCGTAAGATCACAACCCCAGGGGAGTCTGGTCAGTCGTAAGATCATAACCCCAGGGGAGTCTGGATAGTCGTAAGATCACAACCCCAGGGGAGTCTGGTCAGTCGTAAGATCACAACCCCAGGGGAGTCTGGATAGTCGTAAGATCACAGCCCCAGGGGAGTCTGGATAGTCGTAAGACCACAACCCCAGGGGAGTCTGGTCAGTCGTAAGATCATAACCCCAGGGGAGTCTGGATAGGCGTAAGATCACAACCCCAGGGGAGTCTGGTCAGTCGTAAGATCACAACCCCAGGGGAGTCTGGTCAGTCGTAAGATCACAACCCCAGGGGGGCCTGGTCAGTCGTAAGATCACAACCCCAGGGGAGACTGGTCAGTCGTAAGATCACAACCCCAGGGGGGCCTGGTCAGTCGTAATATCACAACCCCAGGGGAATCCGTCGCAAGTGAGTATCTTTTAAGGCTCACATACGGACACTGTAATGTTCATCAAGATAACACTATCTACAGAGTTCGACGTCGCGCAAGATCACATCGTCGGCCTAAATTTCGTGTTATCTTGGATGACATCATCACACGAGTTTGCTATTATACGATCACAGTTCTAGAAACGTCTCATACCCTACCCTCACACACACCACTGGGGCACACTCGTGTCGTGCGATCACTCCGGAAGCTCCGTGGTTTACAAAGCCTTTCCAATTTTTTTATTTCTATATATAAATATACCTAATTGCCTTTCCTGCCGTAACGAGGTAGCGCCAGGAACAAAGGAACAATGGCTTCGTTTGTACACACCCTTCCTCTCTCTCTCTCTCTCTCTCTCTCTCTCTCTCTCTCTCTCTCTCTCTCTCTCTCGTGTGTAATATACCGAAACCACAGACTCCTATACGTAGTCAGTCCCTTACAGTCCATTCTGTTGTTTCCCTTCGCCTTTTCCCATATGCCCTGGTTCATTCCACCGACACCACGTTGCTCCCCGTATACCACATGGATCTAAGTCTTTCTATCCCAGGCACGCCTCCCGTCTCACTTGCTCCCTTACACTTCTGACGACACAGATCCTCTTTGTCAAGTCTCTCTCTCTCTCTCTCTTCACTCATCCTCTCCATGTGTCCGACCCATTTCAGCACACCGTGTTCAGAAACCTACCACCACACACCCCACACCCCCCCCCCCCAACGTGCGACCTCTCCCCACCCTTACATTTCTTTCTCGAGCAACGACCTAACAAAGACCTAACAACCACCACCTCAGGCAAACGTCCCGTCATCACGAGACGGAACGACACTGCGTCGTCTCCAGACTTGCCTGCAGGGAGCAAGGCTGTGTGGATCAGACTCGCTTCTCTTGCCAAGACCATATCATACCACCCACCCACCCGGCCGGCCAAGACTTGAAGTCAGGCTGGGGCGCTGGACCGTACCGGTGTGCGTGTGTGTGTGTGTGTGGGGTGAGTGAGGCGGTAGAAAATGTAATGGGCGAGAGGAAAACGTTCAATGGTCATGTGCCGTAATGGATACAGCGTTACAGCGAAGTGCCGATGATGGAGTGGTGATGAATGTGTAGTGGCGTGGACAAGACATTCCCCTTAATATGACTTTACAAGAATGTAAGAAAAAGAAAAAAAAGAAAAGAAAATCGTGTGTGGGGGAAAATGACAGGAATATCTGAAAATTTTGCAATGATGGTAAAACATAAGTCTAGTTCAATGGAGGATGTGGAATACGAGGTGGAAAACCAAGAAATGACTTAAAATTTACGAGTAGAATACTTCGAAAATAGATACAAAGATAGACCCAATCTTTTCCAAGCCTTAGCAATCATATATATATATATATATATATATATATATATATATATATATATATATATATATATATATATATATATATATATATATATATATCGGTAAACAGTCAGCCATGATAAATATTAAATTCTGTTTTTATTTATATGATCCAATAAATCGACCAATAAATTACGGTTGGAAACGCGACCGTCCGTCCCTCTGGCCAATCAGAAGGTGTGTTGCTATGCCTCAACCAATCACAGTCCACTGGGCAGGGCGCAGTTCCCCGTCCACAACAAGGGACTCGTGATTGCTTGAGGGCCTTAATTACCCCCACTTAATTGGCACTTCTTGATAGCCTCATTACCGTTTCAAAAACGCAATATCTAACACTGCAAGAATATATATATATATATATATATATATATATATATATATATATATATATATATATATATATATATATATATATATATATGCCAGTACACTTTCAAGAAAAACGACAAACACTTATATAGAAAACGTAAAACGTCCAACTCGAGTCAAACCACTTTTTTTTTTTTTTTAAGATGGATTTAGAATGGTTAACGAGTGACTTGTTACTCTGGTGTGTTGGCTGTGAGTACAAATCAACCACCAGAGAGATGGTTCATACTAGCAAAGTACATAAAACCGAGGAGAAAGTGCTTTTGGCGTGTTCCTGTTATGGCCTAGCTTCCTGCATTCTTTAATGACCTCATTCCTAATTAACACCTACTCCTCAGAGGCATATAGGGTCCACAATCATAAGATCTCTTCATTATTTTTGAGAGATACATCAGTCTTACTTCCATTTGTATATCATTTTCACGTTTGAGTGCCTTCATTTTCCCTTGGAGCTTTATTAAAGTTGCTGAAAAATATATATATAATCTAAGTCTTGGATTATGTGACCCATAATGCCAGGGAAATTACCCTAATTTATGAGGTAATCTGTGGGAGCTATTACTGTTGATTATACAGCAGTCTAGCTTTCAAACGTGATCACTCGTTTTCTATATGTAGGTCTCATTCAATTAATATTCATTGAGTAACCTCATTACTGATGACATATATGCATATTTCTGTAGTTTACAACACCTGTTAACCATTGGAACATGGACAAGGTTTGAAACCAATGACACATACAGAGAAACCTAAATAATGTGCCCACACAGGCTAGCTTGAACTTTCATATTAATGATATACATGTTCTTTTCTTTTTTTTAAAACTGAGACGGCACGAATAGCCCAGACCCTAATCAAGACCATCCCATTAACGCTACACACACACACACACACACACACACACACACACACACACACGCACACAAACATATATATATATATATATATATATATATATATATATATATATATATATATATATATATATATATATGCTCTGTGGAAGGTATTAAGAATATATGGTGTGGGAGGCAAGTTGTTAGAAGCAGTGAAAAGTTTTTATCGAGGATGTAAGGCATGTGTACGTGTAGGAAGAGAGGAAAGTGATTGGTTCTCAGTGAATGTAGGTTTGCGGCAGGGGTGTGTGATGTCTCCATGGTTGTTTAATTTGTTTATGGATGGGGTTGTTAGGGAGGTAAATGCAAGAGTCTTGGAAAGAGGGGCAAGTATGAAGTCTGTTGGGGACGAGAGAGCTTGGGAAGTGAGTCAGTTGTTGTTCGCTGATGATACAGCGCTGGTGGCGGATTCATGTGAGAAACTGCAGAAGCTGGTGACGGAGTTTGGTAAAGTGTGTGGAAGAAGAAAGTTAAGAGTAAATGTGAATAAGAGCAAGGTTATTAGGTACAGTAGGGTTGAGGGTCAAGTCAATTGGGAGGTGAGTTTGAATGGTGAAAAACTGGAGGAAGTGAAGTGTTTTAGATATCTGGGAGTGGATCTGTCAGCGGATGGAACCATGGAAGCGGAAGTGGATCATAGGGTGGGGGAGGGGGCGAAAATTTTGGGAGCCTTGAAAAATGTGTGGAAGTCGAGAACATTATCCCGGAAAGCAAAAATGGGTATGTTTGAAGGAATAGTAGTTCCAACAATGTTGTATGGTTGCGAGGCGTGGGCTATGGATAGAGTTGTGCGCAGGAGGATGGATGTGCTGGAAATGAGATGTTTGAGGACAATGTGTGGTGTGAGGTGGTTTGATCGAGTAAGTAACGTAAGGGTAAGAGAGATGTGTGGAAATAAAAAGAGCGTGGTTGAGAGAGCAGAAGAGGGTGTTTTAAAATGGTTTGGGCACATGGAGAGAATGAGTGAGGAAAGATTGACCAAGAGGATATATGTGTCGGAGGTGGAGGGAACGAGGAGAAGAGGGAGACCAAATTGGAGGTGGAAAGATGGAGTGAAAAAGATTTTGTGTGATCGGGGCCTGAACATGCAGGAGGGTGAAAGGAGGGCAAGGAATAGAGTGAATTGGAGCGATGTGGTATACAGGGGTTGACGTGCTGTCAGTGGATTGAATCAAGGGATGTGAAGCGTCTGGGGTAAACCATGGAAAGCTGTGTAGGTATGTATATTTGTGTGTGTGGACGTGTGTATGTACATGTGTATGGGGGGGGTTGGGCCATTTCTTTCGTCTGTTTCCTTCCGCTACCTCGCAAACGCGGGAGACAGCGACAAAGTACAAAAAAAAAAAAAAAAAAAAAAATATATATATATATATATATATATATATATATATATTATCCCTGGGGATAGGGGAGAAAGAATACTTCCCACGTATTCCCTGCGTGTCGTAGAAGGCGACTAAAAGGGGAGGGAGCGGGGGGCTGGAAATCCTCCCCTCTCACTTTTTTTTTTAATTTTCCAAAAGAGGGAACAGAGAAGGGGCCCAGGTGAGGATATTCCCTCAAGGGCCCAGTCCTCTGTTCTCAACGCTACCTCGCTAATGCGGGAAATGGCGAATAGTATGAAAGAAAGTATGAATATATATATATATATATATATATATATATATATATATATATATATATATATATATATATATATATATATCCTAGCCTGATTCAGGATCCATTTTATCGACCAACCCTTATGGGTGGACGAACAGCTGGGCTGACTGTGGGCCGACTGGCGTAACTAGGATTCGAACCTATGCGCTGGACCCTGTCATTTCCGTAGCGTTCGATAACGCATATCAAAATATGGCCCGTCCATGATATTCCGTGTCTCTACCTTATCGTCTAACAACACTCGTCATTCCAGCAGTGAACGTTTTACACCAACCCCCCCAGCCTGTTGGTTGGTGGTGAGGGCGTCAACACTCCATATGTCAAAGCTCGGGTTCGTATCCTCCTCCGCCTCCGCCTCTGGTCGTGGTCAATGCTCGTTGTGATCAGGTACTCTTACTAAACCATCCACCCGACCTTCTTTTCGAGAGGTTACGGTACCTTGCAGGTGTTCCTTGAATTCGCTTACGTGATCCTTGAATTCGCTTACGTGATCCTTGAATTCGCTTACGTGATCCTTGAATTCGCTTACGTGATCCTTGAATTCGCTTACGTGACCCTTGAATTCGCTTACGTGATCCTTGAATTCGCTTACGTGATCCTTGAATTCGCTTACGTGATCCTTGAATTCGCTTACGTGATCGTTGAATTCGCTTACGTGGTCCTTGAATTCGCTTACGTGATCCTTGAATTCGCTTACGTGGTCCTTAATTCGTTTACGTGATCCTTAATTCGCTTACGTGGTCCTTAATTCGCTTAAGTGATCCTTGAATTCGCTTACGTGATCCTTGAATTCGCTTAAGTGATCCTTGAATTCGCTTACGTGATCCTTAATTCGCTTACGTGGTCCTTCATTGGCTTACGTGGTCCTTAATTGGCTTACGTGATCCTTAGCTCACTCGGAAGGGCATATATATATATATATATATATATATATATATGGCCCCTCTACCCTTCCTACGTAGGCAGACGCACAATCATAATAACCCGTAAAATGTGGAGAGACGGTGTAAACTGACGGACGTGCGTGTAGACAGGGACAGGCTGGCTGACGGGGAGCGACCAGCTTGCGACAGAGAACGGAGACGTCAGATCCAGTGAACTCCAGCGGGGAGATTTAAGGCGCCAACTTCACCCCCTGGAGCACGCCAAGTCTGGCGGGTATTTATAGCAAGCACTAGGCAGGCCCCGGGTGGCACTATGCCATCTTGAGGTGAGGGGCCCCCGGGCGGCACAGTGCCATCTTGACGAGTGGTGCAAGACGAACACAGTGCCATCCTAGCCCACTAGTGGCTCGGTCAGCCAAACCTTCAACACAGGACGATAAACACCTTTTGGGGGGTGTGGGTGTGTGTGTCGGGGACTGGGACGCAACGCGCTACCACAGCGTATGCCTCCGTCTTTTCTTTTCTCCCCCGCTCCCCGCTCCCGAACTCCTGAATGTGTCTATGTGGATCGCCAACGCGGCTCGTTCCCAACGCTTGGGGGTTGGTAGCTTGTTCTAAGTGGTCGGTAAATGGGGTATATGTGATCCTAAAACGTACACTGAAAATCCCGTGGAGGACCCCTTCGCTCCAAAGGAGTCCATCAGTTCCCTGCTCCTGCGTGGAGTGCACCCTCAAAGGTTCAGAAAACCCTAGAAAAGTTGCGATAATAATAACAATAATAATGTCATTTTGCATATTCTTGTCTCCCCCCTTGAATCTCGTTCTCGTTTTCTTTTTAAAATTATAAGTTCCCTTGTGATGCATTTCAAGGATTAAATTCATATTTCCTGCTATCCCATCTCCTCTTCCACTTCCTTCTTTAAAAATTGCATCTTTTTATCCATTATTCTTTCTTTCGGGCATAAGTCTGCAAGATTATTTATTTTCGATAACTCATTTTTTTTCTTTTTCTTAAATAAACACTAATCTTTTTTTTTTTTTGGAAATATCTACTCTTGGTTTCGTATATGGAATGTCGACTCCTGTGACATACACACTATGTGCTGTAACATATCCAAACTGTTATATCTGTAATATAACAACTGATAATGTCTTATATCGAATTTGATCTACCTAGCGTCATAATCCATTCTTATCTCCAAAGATGTATTTTCCTGCGTATTTTCCTCATTTCTTATATGACAGACCATACCCATAGAATGTATATGGTCTGTCATATACGCAGAATGTATATGGTCTCAGAATTATTTTGAACACCTTAAGGTTTTAACGAATTATCACTTCGTGATTATGATGACATATACATGCCTCATCATGATTATGATAGCACATACCATATATAATATTCGTTATTTCTTTTTTTTTTTCAGGTAAAACACTGCATTACTCAAAAAAGGTTATCCAAGCCATTTGGAATAGAATTCTTAAGGTCGGAGGATCAACAATGATAAGTGAGTAATATCAATTTGTGTTCAGTGCATTATAAAGTATTCAATTCCTCTTTGATAAATATCTTCATATAACGCTATCTTTATATACAGAACTACAGCTATCAAAATTCCGTCTATATACCCTTTGATATATATATATTTTTGTATAACCCAATCTACATAAACATAAATATAGCCATCAAAATTACGTCTATATATAGACATGCACATATATACTGCCATACTTTACCAGCATAACAACAGTAAATCTAACTGAGTCCAGAAATGAGAAAGGCTACAACTTTTTAGGTTATTTGTCTCTCACTAATATATATATATATATATATATATATATATATATATATATATATATATATATATATATATATATATTTATATATATATATATATATATATATATATATATATATATATATATATATATATATATATATTGGAAAGGATCACATGTTTACCAAATGGCGTCCTAGCGTCGTCTCTTCGATGTATATCAACTGACTTTTATTCCTCTCTTGTCTAACCTGATGATGTGATTATTACACGAAAGTGCACTTAGGAACTTATCGTGTTTCATTTTCCCCCTGGACTCATAGGAATATCTTAATCACGCGCAAAATTATGATCCTTTCCAATATATATATATATATATATATATATATATATATATATATATATATATATATATATATATATACACACACACATATATATATATATATATATATATATATATATATATATATATATATATATATATATATATATATATATATATGACACGCACACACATATGTATTCATACATGCGTACATACGTATCTACATTCTGTGCACATACATAATGGAAATACACTAAAATATGGCTAGCTAATGCTAAGGTTGTTGTCGACAGTGAGGTGGTGGAGATCAGTGTTGGTGATGATGGTGGCGATGCTGGCCATCTCCAACACCGCCAGTGGACAGTATGAACCTCAAGCCCCACCACAGGTTAGTGGCATTCATATCTAACGAATCATTAATCTTTTTCTCAGTAATTATCTTTAATACCTCCAATTCTGATTTAACATTTTCTGTAATCAATATTCTTAACACCTCCCATTCTGACTTTAAAGAAAACTTTCTTGAATTTATATTCAATTTTGCATACGAAAATCAGCTAAAAATAATTATATGACTGACAAGTGACGGGTTATTTTAATACGGTTTTCTTTACATCGGGTGAAAGTAATTATTTAAACTTCAGCGAGCTATAAATGTGCGTTATTTATATAAGAACATTTAATGGCTCATTTCGTGCGTGAAACCAATTAGGACCAGTTACTCTGTGTACTTGTAAATCATAAAAATGATCATGTCGTGGAACAGAACCAAAAGATAAAAAGCAAAATTGCGAAGTGGAAAAAAAAAAGAAAACGAGAGTTTGAGCGACAGTTAATATAAACGTTGCGGTGAACTTCGTCACTTTCATTTCCACTTACCTAAGAAATAAAATCTTTATGGCTCAAATCTCCGTAACTGTTCCTTCGTTTAGGGAAATAATATATTTGTGATACAAATTAGATTACGATAAATCATCTATTTCCAATTCTTAACTGCTATGATTGGAGAGGATGAGTTATGTAGGAGGTAAAAAAAAAAAAATGTTTTGGGAGGAGGGGTTTCTTGGAGGGGTTCCTTGGAGGGGGTTCCTTGGAGGGGTTTCTTGGAGGAGTGTGGTGATTGAAGAACGGTGTCTTGGAGCTTACGATTTTCGAAGGGGGGTCTACACAGAGTCCTAATTTGCATAAGAATGTCTGGGTATGGACGGTGTGTTTATATAATGACATGTTTACGTGTGTGTGTGGGGGGGGGGTTGATGCTTGCGTGCGCTTCAAACCGCTAGGAAACAACTTTCTAAAGTGCGAAAAAAAAGTGAAAGTCCAAAGTATAAAAGTAGTAGCAGCCCTGGTATACCAAAGTAACAACCCACAAAGTATAAGTATTACCAGCCTAGGTGTAAATAAAAAAAAAAGTGGCACATCATTAAAGTAACAACCACTTAAAAAATGGATAAATAAAACTATTGCATTCAGCATAAGGTCTCCATGAGGAAGGTGGGGGGAGGGGGGGTCGTTAACCCACCATATGTACGACCTCTTCCTTATAGAAAGATCCTATACGACCAACTCCATTTTACACTTTTCCCCTCTCAAAACATACCCTTCAGCATGTACGACTTTACGACCCCCTCTCAGTGCACCAAAACATACCCTTCAGCATGTACGACTTTACGACCCCCTCTCAGTGCACCAAAACATACCCTTCAGCATGGACGACTTTACGACCCCCTCTCAGTGCACCAAAACATATCCTTCAGCATGTACGACTTTACGACCCCTCTCAGTGCACCAAAACATACCCTTCAGCATGTACGACTTTACGACCCCCTCTCAGTGCACCAAAACATATCCTTCAGCATGTACGACTTTACGACCCCCTCTCAGAGCACCAAAACATACCCTTCACCATGTACGACTTTACGACCCCCTCTCAGTGCACCAAAACATACCCTTCACCATGTACGACTTTACGACCCCCTCCCAGTACACCAAAACATACCCTTCAGCATGTACGACTTTACGACCCCTCTCAGTGCACCAAAACATAACCTTCACCATGTACGACTTTACGACCCCCTCTCAGTGCACCAAAACATATCCTTCAGCATGTACGACTTTACGACCCCCTCTCAGTGCACCAAAACATACCCTTCAGCATGGACGACTTTACGACCCCCTCTCAGTGCACCAAAACATATCCTTCAGCATGTACGACTTTACGACCCCTCTCAGTGCACCAAAACATACCCTTCAGCATGTACGACTTTACGACCCCCTCTCAGTGCACCAAAACATATCCTTCAGCATGTACGACTTTACGACCCCCTCTCAGAGCACCAAAACATATCCTTCAGCATGTGCGACTTTACGACCCCTCTCAGAGCACCAAAACATATCCTTCAGCATGTACGACTTTACGACCCCTCTCAGAGCACCAAAACATATCCTTCAGCATGTACGACTTTACGACCCCTCTCAGTGCAACAACTTTTTTTCCACGACCCTCCCGCTCTCTCTATCTCGTCTCTCTCCCTCTCTCCAGCAAGTGTACGACTACAGCTGCGAGTCCACGGAGAACGACCCCGACGCCGACTGCATCTTCGGGGTAGCCGGCAAGGACTACCCGACCCTGGAACAGGTCCCGAACACGAAGTTCACCTGCAGTGGCCTCCTTCCCGGGATCTACGCTGACCCCGATGCAGCATGTCAGGTCAGTACCGGTCACGAGACGTTTTCTTCCAAGTTTTGCCGAGGAAGACAATGAGAAGTCGCCGAGCGCTAGAGTGTGTATAGCGGTGTGAGGAGAGAAAGAGGGCGTCGCAACAACTCATCCTCGAGTTGCTAACGGTCACAAAGCAATTGTGTGACGTAGCAGCTTTCAAAATATGGCTTAACATTAGTGTCATCCTCTCTCTCTCTCTCTCTCTCTCTCTCTCTCTCTCTCTCTCTCTCTCTCTCTCTCTGAATCATCGAACGCGCTGTGCGTCCGTCTCTCCTCAACATCTCGAAATTCCTACATCCTCTCCTTTGTTTAAATCCCCCTACCCCCCTCCCCTCCATCCCTTTAAACCACCCTATCATTAATATTCGCCGCCTCTTCCCTCCCTTTCACTTCCCCCCTAAGAAGAGCCCCCCGTCATCCGGGGTCATGGGCCCACCCATCTCCCGGGTCACGGATTTTTCCCGCCATCACCACAACAACAATATACACAACTTCCCGCCCAGTGACGTCATGGCCGCCATGATGGATGCCGTTCTGTTGTTGATGTTCGCTGGCCCGGAGCGTCGGCGACCGTAATGTCCACATTAAGTCCTTCTATTTTGTTCTTGTTCTCCCATGTTTAGCCTGGCTGTCAGAAATCTACGCTTGACGTAAACTGCGCAAGTTAGCTACATTACATGAAAGTTATTTTGCGAAAATAAACGAACAATACTTTTCTAAGTAGAATGCATCCATATTAAAGTGTCCAAAGTTAACTCTTTCAAAAAAATGAATAGCAAGCGTTATGTTGTTTATTTTGAATTAAAAAGCAAAACTTTTTTCATGAACTGAAATTCAGGACAGTTGAAACGCTAATCGCAAAAATTAGATACATTATGTGTACTGTTCCCAATTGTTATACAAAGCAAAAGTTAACAAAACTCTCTCTAATTGTTTTAGCACAGAATTTTCCTGATTGTTATATGAGTCTGCCTTGAATTATTTCTGCTACATAACGTCTTTGCTTTCTAAACTCCCTTCCTTTGGTTTTTCTGCTAATCTCAGTTCTTTAATGACATTTCCCGCGTTGGCGAGGTACCATTAAGAACGGTGGACTAAGCTTATGTATATATATATATATATATATATATATATATATATATATATATATATATATATATATATATCAGGAATATGTGAACAATTGCTTCCCTTGCACATAACTAATCCACCATTTTAAAGCCTAGCTCCATAAACTACTACTGGTACACTCCGACAGCTTCTGCCCTGGTTCAGCCCAGTTACAGTACCCTACCCCACACCCCACACCACACCGATCCCATTCACACCATTCAGTGCACGCCTCTTGCCCTCCTGAATACATTCAGGTACCAATACCTCAAACAAATCAAATTCTTCAACTTTCCACCTCTCTCTCTCTCTCTCTCTCTCTCTCTCTCTCTCTCTCTCTCTCTCTCTCTCTCTCTCTCTCTCTCTCCAAGTTAACGTACATTACCACATATCAAAATTCAGGCCATGCATAACTGTAACAATACGCGCCTAACTGTATGCATACTGTACCCCTACAGGTGTACCACATGTGCATGCATGACGGGAACAAGCACTCCTTCCTGTGCCCGCGAGGTACGCTCTTTAACCAGGAGTACTTCGTCTGCGACCTGTGGTTCAACGTGGACTGCGACCGCGCCACCAGCTTCTACTCCCTCAACGAGTACATCTACAAGGACCCCGAACCCAAAGAAGACAAGATCAGCTACGTTTAAAAGCCGATAAAGATAGTTTTATTTGCCGATCTGGTATATCGTCTTCGCTTTAAAGTATGAGGATGTTGGTCGATGTTGGTCGATGCCCGTTTTCTAATCTGTACATCTAATCATGTGATACGATTCGCACTTGTGTGTCTGTGGTTTCTAATCCGCCCTTTATTCGATTCAAATTCCTTATAATCCCTGTTCATCCGAAGTCTAGATGCTCCTCTGGCATTCTAAAACCAATAGCGTAAATTCATTAAACCTTATAAATGCGTAATTCAGTTTTAATTTATATTAAATATCAATCATCTGTCTGCACTTAACAAAATATAATGTATATACTTTCCTTTGGTGTATGAAAAATTTCGTGTAAATAAACATACAGCGAGAAAGCTTACACGATCAGGAATATTTTTATGGTAATTTACGATGAAACCTATATAACTACATATATAAATATTTTGGATATTTATCATAATTTTGTATCTAGTAGTATTTAAGGAATGTTAATGCCCCTATTCCAATAAATTACTCGACTCAATTTAATATTTTTAATAATTCTATGTTCAAAGGTGATATTCAAAAGTAACCGAATTGCAGACTGATTTCTTTCTTAAGCCAGTAACAATTATCAGATGTATTTATCAAAGTGTTTATCGAAACGAATTCTAACGATTCATGAACCATTTGAGGAAGAACAATGGAACGCAATAATCTTAACTCTGTCCATCTTCCGTAACGGCCATAAACACTTTTGAATTGAGGGTAAAACTGTCTCTTGGTTCGCGGTGGCTTGGCGCTATTTTCACTCCCGATACAATTACACATACTCGTGGATCTTAGAGGTGTTCTCCCCCCACTATTGTGCCAAGATTTATTATTGATAGCGACTGTCCGTCTGTCTGTGTGTCTGGTTGTCTGTGTACATATGTTTCCGAATGAAGTCCATTTCGCGTGTTATTTAAGACGACAGTTCAAGTCAACTCCCGGTTGATTTCAGCCTTATTCGAATCTGCTCCTTACTTAACATAGGTTCTCATTTGTATGACGATCATAATAACAATAATAATACTCACAGGATTCTAAAATAATAAGTGTAAATACGGAGTGACTTCTTTGAAAGAGTAATTTAAGAAATACTGAGTGCTTTCTTAGGAAATAATTGTTTTAGATATTTTCTTTGAATTTATATAGATATATATATATATACACATTCTGAGCGCATTTTCAAAGCAATCAATTAGTGCTCTTTTCATCACCTGTGGGGGCGGTGCCGCGAGGTCGAAAGTGGTTTGTGATTGGTGGTGATTAGCCAGTCACAGACCAGTTTCCCCTCTGTACCTAAACCTATCGTCGGATGACGCAATACCGTCTAGATGAAAATAACGAAATAATGATACTAATGATAATCATTTCGCTTTACTAGATCGTAGTAATTACCTCCACGTGGTTTAACATCGTCAAATTTCATCGTAACAACTTGATTGCTTCCGAAATGTCAGCTTAGCAAGCCCTCTCTAGAGTGTAACCCGTACTTAGGCCCTGGAGTCCAGTGTCACAACGGTGGCCCAGTTACCACTATTTCACTCGTTAAGTGATTTCTTTTTTTTCACTCGTATATTTGCCCATATTATATGATTAAGTTATGTAGTAAAGTGTATTTTTTCAGAGTAAATATTCATCACTTCTATACAGCTTAAGAATAAATGCCTTATTACAGGATAAAACTATGAATGAAGCGTTTTTGAAAGAAATGGCATAGTTTTAATCCAAAACAAAGAAACATATGTAAAAAAAAAAAACTAATGTACGTTTGTGCGGAGAATTTTGAATTTAATAATAAACTTACTTCATTATAGAAAAGGTTACCACTGAAAAAAAAAATTCTACTTCGTATAGACTACATTTATTCTTAAGTACCACATCCTTCCTATATTTTTAAAACGAGATTCCTAATATATTACGAAAATCATGAGATTCTTCGCGTTTAATAGTGAACAACTATTTTGCATCACGAAATGTGAACCTTACAATGTATTTAGGATTATTTCTTGTAGGTATGTGATAGTAAAAGCCATCCTGTGTTAGATCCTAATCATACTGGTGTATAATTATTATACGACTTACTCACTATAAAACGATGTTTTGTACATCTTGTACTATGTGTACAGAAGTATTTTTGTCGAAATGAACCCTAAGATTCACAGCTCCCACGTCTGATAGGGGAAACATGTAAAGCCTGGTGTTTGACCATATTCTATGGGGCTTTATATTTGGAACTGGTACATCATATCTACACGATTTCGTCAAATCAAAACTCTTGAAAGATCAGTAAATATTATCTTTAGATCAACTCTACATCCCTCACGAAATCATGGCAAATGATAACATAAATCAATTCTTTTTCGATCAATCTCATCAAAACGTCTTACATACAAATATGCAAATATATATATATATATATATAAAAAAAAAAAGAGGTTCCAAATGTAAGTATGATTCCCCTGCAGAACACCTTTCATAACTAGGTTTATGTTCGCATTTCCGTGGCTTTATTCATCTCTGGTGCTTTTGTTTTTTTTGTACAATGATTTGTTTAGGAGTCTTTATTACATATTACTAGGGAAAGATTGTGTTTTTTATCCTTCACTGCCAAGGCTTAAGCCCTTATAACATAACCCAACAACAGACATCATAACCCATCCGTGATATGATACTTTGATTGCGTGTTATAACAATCCATCTACATGACAATTCAATTCTATGTACGAACGCTTGAATGTAGTGACACCTTTCCAAAGATATCTTTCATCTCGATTCTATAGTAACCCTTCTACTTATGCTACCTCAATAAAGCAGCCAATGGAACCATGGAAGAGAAAGTGAGTCATAGGGTGGGGGTGGGGGCGAAGATTCTGGGAGCGTTGAAGAATGTGTGGGAAAAGAAAACGTTATCTCGGAGAGCGAAAATGGGTATATTTGAAGGAATAGTAGTCCCAACAATATATGGTCGCAAGGCATGGGTTATAGATAGGGTTGTGCGGAGGAGGGTGGATATGTTGGAAATGAAATGTTTAAGGACAGTATGTGTGTGAGGTGGTATGATCGAGCAAGCACTGAAAGGGTAAGAGGTGTGTGATCATAAAAAGAGTGTGGTTGAGAGAGCAGAAGAGTGTGTTGATAAGATTTGGACATATGGAGAAAATGATTGCTGAAAGGTGGATAAAGAGGATATATGTGTCAAAGGTGGAGGAAACAAGAAGTGAGAGACCAAATTGGAGGTGAAGGACGAAGTGAAAAAGATTTTGAGCGATGGGGCCTGAACATGCAGGAGGGTGAAAGGCGTGCACGGAATACAGTGAACTGGAACGATGTGGTATACTGGGGTTGACGTGTTGTCAATGGACTGAACCAGGACATGTGAAAAGTCTGGGGTAAACCATGGAAAGGTCTGTGTCGCCGGGATGTGGAAAGGGAGCTGTGGTTTCGGTACATTACACATGACAGGTAAAGACTGAATGTGAAAGAATCTGGCCTTTTTTGTCCGTTTTCCTGGGGCTACCTCCCTGAAGCAGGGGCTACCGATGTTCTTTCCTGTGGGGCGAGGTGGTGCCGATAATTTTTTTGAAGGCGAGCAAGTATATGTACATGTGCATATATGTATATGTACGTACATGTATATGTAAATATGTATATGTTTATATGTATATGTTCGTGCATGTGCGTGTATGTGTATATATATATATGTGTACATGAGTGGATGGGTGTTCGTCTGTTTCGTGGCGCTACCTCGCTGTCGTAGAAGGCAACTAAGAGAGGCGAGAGCGGGTGACTGGAAATCCTCCCCTCCTGTAATACTTTCCAAAAGAAAGAAACAGAGCCAAGAGTCAAGTGAGGATTTTCCCCTCTAGGGCTTTGTCATCTGTTCTTGACGCTACCTCCCTCACGCGGGAATGGCAAGCATGTATGAAATAAAAAAAAAATGTGTATATGTACATAACCCGATAGTAATCCGATAATATATCTCAAAAGTATGTCATGTTATGGCACCTCGGGCGTTGATATCTCATATCAGGGTCACTAAAGCAAACCTCTCATCCTTCTCAGTAAACCATCTCTCGCTTTTATGCCGAGGTCTATTTCCTCTCACGTTAACAAGCAGCAAGGAGCCCTCACTCACTTCATTTAATCGAGATTTTTGTAAAAATTTATCTACATTAAAGCCGCGAAAGATGCCTTAGGCAATTTTTTTTTTCTGCAATAGACCTAGACTCCAAGTTGATCCAAGGTTGAAAGTAACGTCTAAACTGTTAGAGTCAGTGAGGGTCACCTTCCTACCGTAACCATACACGTGAAACTTTCACAATTATCTCAATATCCTAGAAACAAGCAATAACCAATCTACATCAAACAGACATGACAACATCATCTATAATAAGGAATGAACCTGTCAACGTCTCACCTTTCGCGTTTGGGCCATAAATTGGCCGAAGCTGCTTTCCTTTTAGCTCCTCCAGGTTCACCAGCCGGGGAGGTCAGTGGCGACTTCGTGCCCCACCATCTGGCCGGGAACCAACCTTTTACATCCCCTTGACCAAGACACAGCGATCTACTCACTTCAGCAGCTTCCTCTCTGTCCATCGAGAGAATTAATCTAATTGAAAAGCGAAGGTGTGTTTGCAAAATGTCAAGGTCACATTTGCCGCCACTTATCACTCCACAAAAGTAAACAAACTGAAGGATGGTGTCGATCGCATATGGCACAGTTGGATGTCCGTTTCTAATCCTTCCTTTCACGTCTTGAAATATACACAAGACCTCTCTTGTGCTCGAATGATGAAAAAAAAGCCATAATAATTCAAAAGTTATATGAAGGTTAATACAGAAAGTCACAATTTCCCTCGTTCATTCAAGTTCACACAGGTACCTCAGCCTTTGTTTTCATCGAGTACAGTCATCATTATTCCAAGGATGGACTGGCTCCGTTTTCGTCTTCACAAAATGAGAAAGGTGCCAACCTGTTATGTTCCTCACTTGGTAGAATATGAGGTTTATCATATTCATATAAATTTGACTGAAGAGAAATTAAAAATATACATGGAATATAATAAAAATTAGGATATACCCATCTTGGGCCAATCGAGCGAATAGCTGTGTCGTTGAAATTACTGAGATGTAAATTTATATCAGAACACATGACTGAAACTATGATTCTCAAAACATAAGAGAAAAATATATATATATATCGAAAAATACGTGAACTTTAGCAAAGACGGCAACTGCAGTGGAAACAACACAAAATTATCAACATTTTCAGATGCTAAAGAATACAGAAACACTCATCTAAATGAAAGAAGTGAAAACCCTTTACATAATAGATTATATGTGTTGCTGTAGAGCGTAAATTAGAAATAGAATACTGTTGAGGGTCTGGAAGAAGAGAACCTGGTACTGCGCAATCATCCAGAAGAGGAAAGTGACAAGGTATGGGTGAGGTGACGTCACTGACCTGGGCACTTTCACCGCGCTCAGCTGCACACACGCACACACACACACACACACACACACACACGTGAGATTATAGAAGAGGAAGGTTATAGATTATAGAGGAGAGGCAGCCAGGCATGAAATGTTGGATTATAGACGAGAAGCTGGGAATGTAAAATTAAAACTGAGAGGCACGGAGTGTAGAAGATTGTAGATAAGAGGAAGTCAGACATGAAATGTAGGATAATATACTAGAGATATGGAATGTAAGATTTTATACGAGAGGCAGGGAATATAGGATTATAGAAGAGATGCATTCAGGCATGGAAAGTATATCATAAATGCAAGGCAGGTGATGTAAAATTATAGATGTGGGATAGAGAATGTGAGATTATAGACGTAAGGTAAGGAATGCCAGCTTACAGACATAAGGCAGAGAATCTACTTTTGACGTATGGTAGGAACATAAGCTTATAGACGTAAGGTAGGAAACGTAAGATTAGAGTAGTAAATCAAGGAATGTAAGATTAAAGACAAGGCTAAAGAAATATCAGACTCGACAGAACACAGACATGGTGTGGAGAATGACATGGTGACAGAAGGCTTTCGTTATTCCTTAATCAAATACATATAAATATAGGGACATTACACAATATTAACTTATTTATCATACAAATTAATTATGTATACTAAATTGATAGATTAATACCTTATTATGCATCTTTTATATATTACATGAAGGGTCACTATATACATAAGCCGTCCCTCGACTCGCTCTTCCTCCTCTTTCGCTCGGCGGTGCTTACACTTCACATGTGCTACCTTCTCCACGTGAAGATGAGAGGCTTATTAACATCATTTCACGGCCGGGCCACTTATCATAGGTACCAGGATGAACAAGCTGAAGCAGAGGAAGACGGAGTTGTGATAAAATAACAGAAAGGTAATGTTACAGTACTTACAGTATTGAATGATGATGGGTAAACGAACCCCACAAGGGAAGAAGCATGATGGTTTAGTTCTAGTCGAAAGGGCACCACAGAATACTTTTTTCAGACTTACATTAGTAGACTTTTATAATAGAGCATTAATGCTTTTAGTAATTGTAGGGAGGGCTATACTTGGAAAATGTGTTGAAAGTAACACCTAGAAATTAATTCTTAACGAATACTACACGTGCTCAAGTTCCCATTGAAAGCTAAACAGATTTTAAACATTGTCAACATGATCATTTATGTCTCAGATTTTCTCTTATGAATATTAGATGTTCTAGAACTAGTACTTAGTTGGGATTTTATGATAGGACTGTATAACCCTTCAAATATGAACACAAAGCTTATTTGATTAAATTTTGTAAGATGCACAGTCATTGTTGAAGAATATCTTAGAACTTTGTACAGTACATAAATCTACTACAGTTTTGTATATTTCTCTTTTTGGCCACTTTAGAGGTAACACTGACCCTTGGTTATATAAAATTAGGGAAATCGCTTTTCAAATTATGTTATTCATGATGAATATTTGTGAATGATTGCTGTGAATTGAATTCGTCACTACCACTGAAATATATTCATGAATCATCTCCATTTAAGGCCTTTGGACATTCTTCTAACCTTTCCTGATTTTTTCAGTGTGTGAACTAAAAGAGCTAATGAGCTCAGGGCTTGACGTGGCAAGTAATTGGATGTGTGCGGGAGAGTTAGGCCAAGTTTCTGCACACCCAAACTATGGTTTAACTTGTAACAAGTGGATCATGATTTCCCCGTGACAATTATGGGTTATCTTGTAACAAGTGGATCATGATTTCCCCATGACAATTATGGTTTAACTTTTAACAAGTGGATCATGATTTCCCCAAGACAATTCATGCAGTAGGTAATTTTTGAGAAGTTGGCTTGTTGTTTGAAGATTATTAAGTATTCTTCTTTAAACTCCATCTTTTATGAAGGAACATTTAGAAGATACATAGTTTTTTCCCATTGAAAGCTAAACAGATTTTAAGCATTGTTAACATGATCATTTATGTCTCAGATTTTCTCTTATGAATATTAGATGTTTTAGGACTAGTACTTAGTTGGGATTTTATGATAGGATTGTATAACCCTTCAAATATGAACACAAATCTTAATTGATTAAATTTTGTAAGGTGCAAAGTCATTGTTGAAGAATATCTTAGAACTTTTTACAGTGCATAAATCTACTACAGTTTTGTATATTTCTCTTTTGGCCACTTTAGAGGTAACACTGACCCTTGGTTTTATAAAATGAGGGAAATCACTTTTCAAATTATGTTATTCATGATGAATATTTGTGAATGATTGCTGTGAATTGAATTCGTCACTACCACTGAAATATATTCATGAATCATCGCCATTTAAGTCCTTTGGACATTCTTCTAACCTTTCCTGATTTTTTCATTGTGTGAACTAAAAGAGCTAATGAGCTCAGGGCTTGACATGGCAAGTAATTGGATGTGTGCGGGAGAGTTAGGCCAAGTTTCTGCACACCCAAACTATGGTTTAACTTGTAACAAGTGGATCATGATTTCCCCATGACAATTATGGTTTATCTTGTAACAAGTGGATCATGATTTCCCCATGGCAATTATGGTTTAACTTGTAACAAGTGGATCATGATTTCCCCAAGACAATTCATGCAGTAGGTAATTTTTGAGAAGTTGGCTTGTTGTTTGAAGATTATTAAGTATTTTTCTTTAAACTCCATCTTTTATGAAGGAACATTTAGAAGATACATAGTTTTTTCCCATTGAAAGCTAAACAGATTTTAAGCATTGTTTACATGATCATTTATGTCTCAGATTTTCTCTTATGAATATTAGATGTTTTAGGACTAGTACTTAGTTGGGATTTTATGATAGGATTGTATAACCCTTCAAATATGAACACAAATCTTAATTGATTAAATTTTGTGAGGTGCACAGTCATTGTTGAAGAATATCTTAGAACTTTTTACAGTGCATAAATCTACTACAGTTTTGTATATTTCTCTTTTGGCCACTTTAGAGGTAACACTGACCCTTGGTTTTATAAAATTAGGGAAATCACTTTTCAAATTATGTTATTCATGATGAATATTTGTGAATGATTGCTGTGAATTGAATTCGTCACTACCACTGAAATATATTCATGAATCATCTCCATTTAAGTCCTTTGGACATTCTTCTAACCTTTCCTGATTTTTTCAGTGTGTGAACTAAAAGAGCTAATGAGCTCAGGGCTTGACGTGGCAAGTAATTGGATGTGTGCGGGAGAGTTAGGCCAAGTTTCTGCACACCCAAACTATGGTTTAACTTGTAACAAGTGGATCATGATTTCCCCATGACAATTATGGTTTAACTTGTAACAAGTGGATCATGATTTACCCAAGACAATTCATGCAGTAGGTAATTTTTGAGAAGTTGGCTTGTTGTTTGAAGATTATTAAGAATTTTTCTTTAAACTCCATCTTTTATGAAGGAACATTTAGAAGATACATAGTGTATTCTTCCAGAATTAGCCATATTTTCATAATGCATCACATAACTCGTCTTTCATGATTCCTTGAGGACTCCAGCGGTAATTTTATGATTTCTAGTTATCCCTGTGCAAGGCTTTTGGGTTTGTGATCCCAGTGCTGATTATTAACTGTAATTCCCACAAAATGGTCATGCCAGTCTTTGTTTGATTCACACCATATACATGGCAGTGGACTTTATGATAAGATGTATGATAGATATGGAATTTTGTATCATTACATTTACAATGAAGTTGGTGCAAAGGCAAAAATATGTTGATGGATTCAGCACTGCATTCCTCCTAACATCCCGTTTTACCTCACACTTAAGGCATTCATGCCATTGAAGTGAGCACATATGTTTCAATCAAAATTTTGTTGTGAACTAGCATGTTATGCATTTCCTCATTTTTTATAGTTTTATGACTTAGTCATTTAACTTCGTGATGTGATTTGTATGCACCTCCCTGTATACCTAAGTCGTAATCCTATACATAACCTCAGGAATGTTTTTAAATGTATTGATTTACAATGGATTCAATAAGATATTTTTTTTATCGAAGAATATCCTTTATGCTATGTGTGGTACGTGGAGATCTCACACCAAGATATAATTTATAGGACACCTTTTCATATTTTGCAGTGATAGCACTTACCATATATGTATAGTTAAAGAAACTATGGCTTACAAATTGTCATTTATGATGTACAAATATACAATATGATTCCTGAGAATTATACTTGTCTCTACCGCCGAAATATTTGTAAGATTCTGATGTAAGAAAATCCCTTGAATATCCCACTGAATTTTTTACCATTTCTCAGGGTGCAAACCAGAGAATGATTGAGTTCAAGATTCAGGGCACTACATGATTGGGTCTGTATTGCAAAGGAAGAGAATCATACACCATGAACACTTCAAAAGTATACCCTGTGTAATTGCCATGTGTGAAGGTGGCTTGTCACATAAAGGTTAGTTCTCAGTGCTTTAGCTCAGTCTTTTGAAGGAAATGAACGCAAAATACTGTTGTCCAGTCATATATGATCATCTGTGAAATGTGCTTCAGACATATCACATTACATGAATTCCCCCACACTTGCACTATGCTCAGTAGAGTAGTACCTTAGCCTTCTTACCACTGATCACTGCTTGTTCTCCAAAAGCCATTTGATTTTTTCACACCTAAATTTCTTAGGCATAAGTATGAGCTTTACTGCTTTCTTTTATTGAAGATTTGTATTCGCATAAAGCTCATGGAGGAAAGGTAGACTGCACATTACATGGGCAGATTCAGTAAATGGAATGGTAAGAGGTAGAGGTATTTCACGTGATGACATGTTTGATTGTTGATTATTTTTAGTGGAGGCTGTTTGTTAGTTGGTTGGCACTAAATTGAGATGTTTGTCTAACTTATTGAATCAACCCGTATGACATAAATTGAGGTGGAAAATTGAGCAAGAACATGTTAGTATTGAAACCTTTGTTTAGAGTGACACTAAACATAGGCTAAGTGATATTTCCTGTGAAGTGAGAGGCTATTTGCACTTCTACCCTATGTTTATAGGAACTGTTTCAGGTGATAGTTGGATGCAGTACATTTATACAGATTTCTTCTTACTCAGCCTTTTTAGTCTGCCTTTTTTAATACAAAACTTTTTCTTTTTTCCAAGAGAATGAAAACACGTTCTGCCTACAAGTTTTGCATAAACTTACAATTCATAAGTTGTTATATGATTAGATGCAGGAAAAGTATCAGAACCCATATAAATTGAATAATTATAAGAATGATGCAAGATCCTATGTCTGATTCCCATGAATGTTACTTGACCACTGAAACATGAATACAATTTAATTTAGTTTAGTTTTCTTTTGAGTACTATATCAGATTTTCTTTTTCTAGATTATCCTTTGGGAAGCTGTGGATGTTAGGGTCCAGTATGGTGATTGGTGTTGTTCATATCCTTCAAAGTAAAGCTACATTTCTCCATATAATCAGTGTCTGAATTTCAAAATTATGAATTGTAGAAGTCGTGTTGGATCCCAGAAATGCATCTTAAGGTATGATAAGGTTGGCATGTGAGGACATGTACTGTAACTATATTCCTTAGACAATGTTGCATATTTTCACGTGAAAATTTGAAAAACACCCAGTTGAATAGATGAAGATGTGCATATGATTAATTATGAATTTTCTTTGTACTATTGTACTATGTACTAACCTTTCACTCACTACACAGCCTGAAATGGTAGAACAAACTGTTGTGAACCAAAAGGCATTAGTTCCGTTGCCACAAGAGTCTGATCATGCTGTATACTAACTGTATTGTATGTAATTTACAAAACCCAAGTTATGTTTATTTTCAGGAAAAAGTCAAAGCTAGTCATGAAGTCTTTTGTTCAAAAGATAGTAAGTTGTGTAAGGATAGTTGGTAGTACCAACCTAATCAAGTGAAACTCATACCCAGATACATCAGCTAGGTGTTACTGGATGTATTAGATTATTTATTGAGCCTGAATTGAGATAAAGCAATTTTATAGAAATGAATGGTTTGGTCACATGGAGAGAATGAGTGAGGAAAAATTGACCAAGAGGATATATGTGTCAGAGGTGGAGGGAACGAGGAGAAGTGGGAGACCAAATTGTAGGTGGAAAGATGGAGTGAAAAAGATTTTGATTAATTGTTGCCTGAACATGCAGGAGGGTGAAAGGCGTGCAAGGAATAGAGTGAATTGGAACGATGTGGTATACCGGGGTCAACGTGCTGTCAATGGATTGAACCAGGGCATGTGAGGCGTCTGGGGTAAACCATGGAAAGTTCTCTGGGGCCTGGATGCGGATGCTGTGGTTTCGGTGCATTATTACATGACAGCTGGAGACTGAGTGTGAACGAATGGGGCCTTTGTTGTCTTTCCTAGCGCTACCTCGCACACATGAAGGGGGAGGGGGTTGGTTATTCCATGTGTGGCGAGGTGGTTATGGGAATGAATAAAGGCAGACAGTATGAATCACGTACATGTGTATATATGTACATGTCTTTGTGTGTATATATATGTATACATTGAGATGTATAGGTATGTATATATGCATGTGTGGACATGTATGTATATACATGTGTATGTGGGTGGGTTGGGCCATTCTTTCGTCTGTTTCCTTGCGCTACCTCGCTAACGCGGGAGACGGCGACAAAGCAAAATAAAAGTAGAAAAAGATAAAACTGATCCTTTTGAATTACCTTTCAATGTTTGTAAGATGTCTTTTATCTTTCTGTATTTGATATTTATGTAATTGTAACTATGTACGTATTAAGTTGCCAGCTATCTTCAATATTGAATTAGTTTTCAGCTTCATATGTGGATCAGGTATATACAGCTTCTCGAGTAACTTTCACATTTTCAGCCCATGGTCAGTGAGTTAAGGATAAACTTGGAACTCTTATACTTAAATTGCCTTTCTTTTTCACTTTCCACATACTTCGTTTGTCAAGTAAGAACAACCCCTCTGATATCAGCTCAAAATGCACTCATTGTATCCAGTTCAATATCACTCCTGTGGCATCCTCATCTGAAATATGTCTCACCCATGTCTGCATGTGTCCATATTTTCCACAGTCCACTTCACATCTTGTTACCTTCATCTGTAATGGTGTATATCTATTTTACCAGTCCATCATCTGCTGTAGATTCTGCTTAACCATACTATCTAAGAAGACTTAGAATCAAGTGCTTTTCTACTTTTTCAACACATATCCCTGCATAATCTGTCCTTATTTTTCCAGTTGTGGTGGACAAGTTTTACAACTTTGTTCTACTATGTTACATATCCTATCTGTATATCTGATGCTCGTACCCTCTGGAACTCCCTCAAGGTGGGTGGCCATAGCAAAAGTCTCCAAAACTCCCTTCTTTATCATTTTGTTTTCCTTATATACAAAGTTTGTTCTAGAGGATTGGGGAGAAAGGATACTACCCGTGTTTTCTGCATATACAATGTGACTAGAGAGGCAGGGTAGGAAGTCCTCCGCTCCTTTATTGTATTGCTTTCCAAAAGGTGCCATGTGAGTTTTTTTTTTTTCCCTCTAAGGCTCATTCACATGTTTCTATTGATACCTCATTCTTGCAGGAAATAGCAAACATTTATGAAATAAATACAGTGATATAAATCAGAGTTTGTATGAAACCTTTCTGCAAGATGCTTGTTCATTCTACACTAAAAGTTTTATCGTTTACATTTTTCTCTCATCAGTGACCTTTTCAAACGTCAGCATTTCCTTTACTATCCTTGTTGAATTTTATTCCACAGTTATCACTTCTCCATTAAAACTGATGTCCACCCTCAAAAACTTGAGGTTTCATTCACATTCACTTTCAGCTTCCTCCTATGTCAAACACCACTCGTACTCTAAGCTTATCCTTCTTTTAGAAGTTTTCCTCTCTCTAATTCCTTCTCTCCCATATACCCATTGTTAATCCTTCCTTCTGATTCTCTTGCACTAATAGCCATATCTTTTGTCATCTCAGTATATTCTTTGAAGGCTTCTCTGCCACTCAAACTTCATCTATTGTTACTGGCATTTGTAGTTTGTAAATCAAGCATTGTCTTTATGCATGAAGATGTACTTCTTAACAAATTATAGTTATACATAAGCATTGCCAAGTCCATGTACACTTGTAGAACTAAAAGCTCATTACAAACTTTTGTGCCAAAGAAAATGTTTTTAGCAACTTATTTATTATTTTTTATTATACTTTGTCGCTGTCTCCCGTGTTAGCGAGGTAGTGCAAAGAAACAGATGAAAGAATGTCCCAACCAACCCACATACACATGTATATACATACACGTCCATACATGCTCATATACATACCTGTACATCTCAACATATACATATATATACACACAAACATATACATATACACACATGTACACAATTCATACTTTGCATTTATTCATTCCCATTGCCACCCTGCCACACATGGAATAACAACCCCATCCCCCTGCATGTGCGTGAAGAAGCACTATGAAAAGACAACAAAGGCCACATTCGTTCACACTCGGTCTCTAGCTGTCATGTATAATGCACCAAAACCACAGCTCCCTTTCCACATCCAGGCCCCACACAACTTTCCATGGTTTACCCCAGACACTTCACATGCCCTGGTTCAATCCATTGACAGCACGTCGACCCTGGTATACCACATCATTCCAATTCACTCTATTCCTTGTATGCCTTTCACCCTCCTGTATTTTCAGGCCCTGATCACTCAGAATCATTTTCACTCCATCTTTCCACCTCCAATTTGGTCTCCCACTTCTCGTTCCCTCCACCTCTGACACATATATCCTCTTTGTCAATCTTTCCTCACTCATTCTCTCTGTGACCAAACCATTTCAAAACACCCTCTTCTGCTCTCTCAGTCACACTTTTTATTACCACACGTCTCTCTTACCCTATTATTACTTACTCGATCAAACCACCTCACACCACATATTGTCCTCAAACATCTCATTTCCAGCACATCCACCCTCCTCCACACAGCTCTTATGTATAGCCTACGCCTCACAAACATATAACACTGTTGGAACCACTATTCCTTCAAACATACCCATTTTTGCTTTCCAAGATAGCGTTCTCGACTTCCACACATTCTTCAACGCTCCCAGAACTTTCGCCCCCTCCCCCACCCTATGATTCACTTCCGCTGCCAAATCCACTCCCAGATATCTAAAACACTTCCCTCCCTCCAGTTTTTCTCCATTCAAATTTACCTCCCAGTTGACTTGTCCCTCAACCCTACTGTACCTAATAACCTTGCCCTTATTCACATTTACTCTTAACTTTCTTCTTTCACACACTTTACCAAACTCAGTCACCAGCTTCTGCAGTTTCTGTCCCGAATCAGCCACCAGCACTGTATCATCAGCGAACAACTGACTCACTCCCCAAGCTCTCATCCACAACAGACTGCATATTTGCCCCTCTTTCCAAAACTTGCATTCCCCTACCTAACAACCCCATCCATAAACAAATTATACAACCATGGAGACATCATGCACCCCTGCCGCAAACCAACATTCACTGAGAACCAATCAGCAACTCCTTATATAGGTACAAAAATCTTAACATGAATTAGTTTTGGTTACAACATGTACACCTTTCAAGATGATGAAAATGTAAGGTAAAGAAATCAGTTTAAAACAATTCTGGTGTTTTATTAAGAGAAGGCCAGTTAATTAGCACTGCTTGTGTTTTTTCTCCATTAGAGACTTTTCTCTATTATAACCTCCAACCATGCATTGGTGGAGGTAAAATGGAAGCTCCACTGAATTCGTCTTACTCAGGTCAGGTGTACAGCATAGTCTGACCCTATGTTCATCTATTTCAGTTGTATGTATATTTTCTTATGAATGCTTGATAACACACAGTTTTGCTTCTTCTTACTGCTTCATGATGAATTTAATAACATGCAACATTTTCAGTTTAAATTTGACAGCTCTTTTGAAAAAGTTAAACTTTAACAATAGCAACCTCTGAGAAACAGCATGGGACTCAGACAGTGAAAACAATATTGATGGTAGATGCTTGAGAGCCTTACCACAAGTGATCAACTTGTACTGACTTTAGAGGATTTGTCACCTGGCATGTGAACTAATCCTGTTGGATAGTTGGAATAACCGTACTGGGATTTTGGATTTTGTATCATTATAACTTCAAAGAATTTGTACTTATTCTACACACTAAAATGGTCATGGAAATTAGTTGTGTCACTTTCATAAAAGTCTGTTTAAGATTTTCTTTAAGCAGTAAAAGAATTTTCCAATTTTATTAATGTGTGTACTGAACCAGGGCATGTGGGGTAAACCATGCAAAAATCTGTGGGGACTGGTTGTGGGTAGGTAGCTGTGGTTTCAGAGCATTACACAAGACAGCTTGAGAATGAATGTGGCCTTTCTTTGCCTGTTCTTGGTGCTACCTCACTAACTCAGGAATCAGTGATCAAGTAAAAAAAAAAAGAATATATGTTTGTAATTGGATATTAGCATTACAATATATATTTATATATTATGGATAATAATAAGAGGTAAATCAAACTTGTTTGGCATGCATTATTTCTCATCTAGAGAAGGTTAATGAAAAGATCAGTATACACACTTACTTTATTTCACAATATATAGTGGTAACATTTTTCACCTGTTAAAAGGCTTCTGCTGAAAAATAGAAATACAGTGAAAAAATTGCAAACTATAAACTTTTAAATAAGACCACAGGTACATTACAAACCTTATATACGTGATCATGATTATGTAGAATGTATCACAAGACATCACACTAACCTACAAATACTGCTGTTTTTCATTTCTCTGACCTCAAACTTCATTTGCTCCAATGTATGTATGTTAGCTCATATACTTAGATCAACTTCATTCATTTTATTGATATGGTTAGATTTTACCTAAATTGCTTTCGATTACCAATATAAAGTAGCTAACATATTTTAAGTATATGGAAAGATGTTGGAACTGTCAAAAATGTGATACCTACTTTGTAATTCTTGAATCATTTGATTCCTATCTTGCCAGTCATATAACTTGAGATTTCTTTGCTTTACATTTTTTATCGTTACATTCTTTCATCACTTGATTACTACAGAATATATTTTCAACTCTTCATGAATCATTGTCGAGTTTCTTGTTTATCCTCTAATGAATCTTCTTATTTCCTTATTACATGCTTTTGTTTCTCACACTCGTGAGGTAGCAACAGAAACCAAGCTTTAGGAACTATTCTCACTGTCCATTCAGTGTCTGCTTTTAAAAAGGAAAGTGATTGTACAGACGGGGAGGATTTCCACCCCTCTTGGGTAATACAGCATTCCTCCTCCCCATTTAACATAGATAATACATGGGATATAGTAACTACAGTATGTTATTTATTTATTCATTTATAACTGCCTCAGCAGAGATGTGATAGACTCTGGAGTGAGGAGTTCTTTGATGAGACCATACTCACATTGATACAGCCTTGCCAAAGGTGACTTCTTTTGCAGTGTAAACTTGTGTAGACAAGAGTCCAGTTACACTGTGTGTGTTATAGAGATATCAGTTGTTTTTTTCTGCCAAAGTAATCAGGAACAAACAAACAATGGTTTCATTTGCACAAATGCACTGGTATCGGTAATGTTTAGTGTACCGAAACCAGAACCAACCATCCACAGCCAAGCTTATTCTTGGTTTACTTTAATAATTGCATCTGCCCTGGTTCAGTCCTCTGATGGTGCTTCACTACTCTATATACCACACTGACCCAGTTCATTCTATCCCATATTAATCCGTATAGACATTGACTGTTGATCCAGAAACTTGAAGGGAGTAATCACTTATGTTTTTGTGATTACCTCTTTGTGCATTATGGGGAGGAACCTTAACACCTAGGTCTGTTTCATAAAATTTTCTGGATCATCCAGTCTTTCAAACCTATCTATACTCCCAGGATTTACACTTCTTTTATCATGATCTGTGGATCCATAGCTATCTTGTGCAAGTTTTTCTTCATCAAACTTGATTTTGCATGCATTAGTTTGGGTATTGGGTAGTCTAGTGAATGCAGTAAATATTTTCCCAAACATCTTCATGCCTGTGAATTTTGACATTGATTAGTAAATAACTGTAAGAGTGCTTTAGATGAGAAGTTAGCCTAAGTCATTTTCAAATGCTGATTCCCTCACTGTGTTTCCAGAAATACTCGAGTCTTGATTAGGCTTTGTTTTGTCTCCAAAAATATTTGAGTCATAATTAGGCTTCATTTCATATTCTTTCATCCTCATCACCTTATATATTGGTTGAACTTCATCAGTCATGTATCTTACCTCAGCTGATGTCTGTATAGGTATGCAAGATCCATAAATATTTTCAGGTGTTACTCTTCGAGTCATTTACATAGTGTGTATATAATTTTTTTAAATGTATATATATGTCGAGTTATGTAGCAAATCATTGAGATCGTGGCCCACTAAACCTCTTTGGGTCAAACTGGTATCACCAGAGCACAAGCACAGCACCTAACAGCAAATAACGGATTTCATTTTTCTTTTTTTTTTATATAGAAAATTAATGAGGCCATTTTTTCATCAGTTCATGATGCTAACAAGGGAAACTGAAAAAGTGTGAAAGAAAATCACGTCATTTATTCTTCCAAACTGAATTCATTCAGTGCCAAATTAAAAGCTCGGATTAAATGTATAGTTAAAAAAGAGTTTCTCGTACTGAGATTCTGGACTGTGACAAGTACATATTAACAATGAAAACAGATGGTACCTACAATGCAGGTGTATTGAAACACGGCTTTACCTTTAGTTAATATTTGAAGCATTACTGCTGACTTTTAACACTGATGCATGGAGATGAACTGTGGCCACAACATGCAGGGAAGCATCAGCATATGCCACTCTATAGTTCAAGTGGGAAACAATATGACAAAATTCACTTCTTAAGCAATATTAGGCAAGAAATTTATGACATTTGCTTTGCTAATATTTAAGAAAAATATGCAGTACAGTATTTTCCACATCTAAAAAAGGAAATAATTGTAAAATGATCTTGTATCAACTCATCCTAATCCTTGCATTTTGTGTGTTAAAGAACCAACATAAGTGCCTGAGAGATGCAGCAAAGATATTACCCTGTAATTATATGCACAATTGTTGGACTTTTTCTGCCTGCTGAAAGTTTTCATCATATCACAAAGACAGCATCAAAACCAACAACAAAAAGAGTGCATGACTTGCTTGTGCAAAGCCTTATCACATCTAATCATATCTGTTCCAGTTTCATCGGACCACATCATTATACCACCAGCTAGCCTTGGAGCCAAACTTTAAATTTTACGAAATCTTTAAATTTTTTTGTCATTTGAAAAATCTTGTCTGTCCCCACTTTCAAATTTTATTCATTTAAACATCTCATTATCCAGACTACCAGCTACAGTACCAAACTAATCCAAAATATTTTATCTGCATTTTTATAATGAAGCAGTCATCTGGAGGTGAAATTAAAAAGTATTGGTCTGTTGTTTTCACAGATACTGTGGCTAGTGACAAATGGAAGATCATGGTGATCATACAGGACCACCTACTGCTGATGTGTGAACAGCAAAACCTGTTCCTAAATATCAGTACCATAATGAACTTGATCACTACAGGTCACACAAGAAAACAGCTATTCCCTAACCATTATAACTAACAACTGCTCATTTCAGTTTGTGTTTAGTCACATTAACTCATGGTCTATTGCATAATAAACTGTACTATAGCTTTATAATTTTAATAAATATATATTTTATATGTAAAAAACAATATATTGGTGATATCAGAGTATTCGAAAATGCCTGAAGTTTGTTTCTATAGATTCAAGAAGACACTGAAAAACCTTTTTTTAACTGAACTCCCTTTGAAATTACAATGTCTGGATTATTGCGTAACCCCCATTCTAAATGAACACTTTCAGTCAAAATGTTGCGTAATATTCTTACCCTGCTTCACAAAATTATGCATAATTCACACAACTAGATGCTGCAGCAAATACTGCTTTTAGTTGAATTCATAGAATTCAATGGCCATCATCATGAACTTTCTGTAATTTCACTCAAATTGCTGTGAAGCATAATGAAAATCAGTACACCAGCCTTAAACTCCTACTGATACTGGCCATAACTTGATGAAATAAAATGTGAAATAGTGACAGTCTAATGCCCCTACTTAACACAATTAATACTACACAAATTTTTGGTATAGAAGTTTTCCTATTTATTCACAGTCCATATGGCTTATAGAAGACACTTCCCAGTCTCCCTGAAGAATTATTTAATATGATTTACATTGTCACACTGAGCTGAAAGTTGTCCGTTCTGTATCTGTCACGACGGTCAACATGACTCCAGAAGCAGAGGCATGCAATCATGATAGGCAACCCAAGCAAACTAAATATTAGTTCTCCAGTTACCTATAAAGGAAAACATTGATTAATTAGTACATTACCTCAGAAATATATAATTACAAGATTTATTTCACCCAGCAAAATCTTGTTAAAATATTTACAGTGAAGTGCACTGTTGTTTACCGACAACAAAATAACTAAGAGATTCTTCTCCAAACATCAGAAGCACTATTTATCTGTACTCTACACCACATCAGCATCTTTCATACAACCTAGCACCCTTCAAACAATGTTTGATCATCGCTCCCTAACACACATAAGCTATATAACCAGCACCTCCCCACTCACAACAGCATTATACATCACCATCAAACCCCCTCACACACCTGCACTCTAAACATACACCTCAATCATATCTCCCCTACAAACACATGAGCTATCACCTCCAAGACACAGACATACACTGTAATAGTACATTATTAATGTGCTGACTAGGTCCTCCATAACTAATATGCATTTTACTCTTTAAGAAGCAGTGTGGTTTCAGAAGTGGTGGAGGATGTGTGGATTGGATTTTGTTTTTAATGTGAAAGAAATACTTAGAAAAACAGATGGATTTGTATGTAGCATTTATGGATCTGGAGAAGGCTAGTAGAGATGCTTTGTGGAACATCTTAAGAGTATATGGGAGGTAAGCTGCTAGAAGCAGTGGAAAGTTGACTGAGCCTTAGAAGAAAAAATCCTCACTTGGACCCCTTTTCAGTTTCTTCTTTAGAAAAAGTAAAACAGGAGGGGTCGGATTTCCAGCCCCCTGCTCCCACCGCATTTAGTTGCCTTCTGTGACATGCAGGGAATCCATGGGCAGTATTCTTTCTCCTCTATCCTCAGGGATATATATTTATATCATCATTAGCTCTATTCCCATTTACACAGGTGGATTAAGTACTTAAAAGATATGTTCTTTTAGCAGAAATTGATTTAACAAAGCTAGAGTCCCCAAACCTGCATGGTAACAAGTCAGGAATAACCAATTTCCTGTAGGTTGTTACCTTGCTACTCTTGTTTGTCTTTATCAAGCAATTACAAAACTATAAGGTACAGAGTCTCACCTGTGGGTGCCAGTGGATACCAAAATGGCCACCAGTGGTGAACAGTGCCCACCAAAGAGCTTGGACAGGAAGGGATACAGAGGTTGTTGCAAGTGTGAAGATCATTGAATGGGAAGCAGCCATGACCCTGCCTATGAGCACAAGGAATGTCACATGCAGAATGACAACAAGCCAACCGTAAAGGGCTGTGGGCCCACACTCTTCTCCCCAGTGAAAGTGGCATCGTAGACCACCAGATGTTAACTTTACAAATTCCTGGGGTGATCCAGCCTAAGTTAAGAACAGAAAAAGTATTACCATCCTGAACTGAGGTGAACAAAAAATAACCAGCCTAAGTGAAGAAACAAAAAATTTAATAATCAGCTTTTATAAACATTCATAGATCTACACCTTCCTTCCACAGTTTTAACTTGGTAAAACAATCGAATACAACACAACAACACAAAGTTCCTCTACCCACATTTTTCACCATTATATACAATCCTTCCCTCACCCACCCTCTCTCACAATTAAGCATTAATACTTTACCTTGCCTAACGCAGTGAAGAAATCAGTCCAGAAGAGCATCATGATGGTGGTAAGTGAGGCCAGAGTGAACCATACAAGGTGGATACCCCACTTGGCTTCACTTGAGTTGTGTAAAGGCACTGTCAGTGTCACTCCTCCCCCACCACTAGATATGAGTGCCTCTGCATCACTTCCTGGGGCTGCCATTCGTCCCGAAACTGTGCTGACCATGCTCAGTCCTCCTGTGCCAGGCTAGATTGGGGTCAAAATGAAAAAATTTCAGCAATTAGCAGGAAGGGAAGAAATTAACTCGCCAATCAACCTTATTACTATCCCAAACACTAACCTAACAACCCTTCTCCCTATCTTTTCTAAACACAACTCCCTATCTCTATCCATCTAATGAATTACCTTATTCCTGCATTAAATCCTTAAAAAACACCAGCCTATCAATCCTAAAGCCTCCCTAATGACCCCATTTCCTCTTCAGTGTACCAACCTATCAGTCTTGCTCCCTATTTTCCATGTTTCCAATAATTATACCAATCCCTCAGTCCTGCTCCCTACCTGTTTCTGTTAAATGGCTTCCAAAGTATCAAACCCAATTTCTTTTTCCAGTGGTGTATCAACCAATCAACCTCATTCCCTATTTGTTTCTATACAGTACCTGTAAATCTTCAAAATAATTATAAGTTTAAAGTGAATCATAATATCCCCTTTCTCATTACTTCAAAATCTCTAAATTATTGTTTTTTCTTTCTCCCTTCCTTTGAAGACCCAGCAACAGGTATGACTTCTGTCTGTAAGTGGATCCCCCAGCATAAAAAAGAGGAGATTTTATGGCTATACCGTCATTCTTTTGTATTCAAACATATTACTGTGTATGAGGTCCTTGCTGCTTTTCACAATTCCTAATGTATGAGGTCCTTGCTGCCTTTCACAATTCCTAATTCAATCCAGCCCCTTGTTTCTTTAAATATAGACTAAACAGATAGAGCAAGTTCCATTTTAAGTGTAAAATTAATAATGATACTGCAGTCTATACTTCCACAGTGTATTACTTTGAATAACTGTAATAAAACTGCATCAGTACATAACTAATACAAGAAGTCTATTTCTTCTTTTCATTGAATCTGAAATCAATTTGATAATATAATTTAATTTGGCTGAAAAAATTTGAATTTTCTATTCAATATTGGAACTAAGGGGGAAAATGTATACAGTTATCATGCAAATGAAAACTTCATGCCTCAAAATCACTACAAAGTCTTATTATTATAATGACTTTCTGGATATCTTGGAGATCACTGACAATCTTCAAAAACCAATCATCCACCTAAATAGAATATAGTATAACATCCTCTTGGGTAAAGCAAGCCAAGTCAGCACTCTTGCTGTCAATACCAATGAATTTATGTTTAGCCGGGCATAAACATGCATTACTTATAATTCCCTCCCACTACTTAATTTTCATATTTTTTCATAGTTATCAACATGGCACATGCAAATAGTATGTCCCAGTCAAAGTCATTTCGAGTTAGAAACAATTGACATTAATCTGGGCACTGCAGGTGCTTGTGGACCTGGTTATATGATGAAGGAAAGACAAAAGAGAATTCCACAGCTTAGCTGTTCAAGAGAAGTAAGAGGCATCATTAGTGACTTTATTACACAAACTTCTGGCTCACCTTTTTTGAAAGCACTTCTCTTTCTAGCAACAGCCATGACAATGTAAAAAGAAACAGTGCAGCAGCATAGACAATGGTCCACAGAGCATGGGCTTGTGCACTCCAGTGTCCCCCATCATCTTCAGGGGAAAGTCTAGTTCGTCCATGACACAGGTACATGTTATTAAGTTGGAAGTCCATGGCCAAAAATAATCCACCAAGGACACCACACAGGGAAAACATCTTTGGTGAACTCAGCTCTGGAAAATGGAAATTTATCTCGGGAAAAGTTGTGATAAAAGAATACTGCGGAGTGGATCTGGAACAAGTGTAAAGAAGCATGGAAGTGTCCATTGCTTGATGACTGGATGAAGTATAACTTTTCTATTGCTTAAAGACAAGGGGACTAAAAAGTGAGTATAAGAACTTATTTTTTTCAATTTGTTTTCTGTTTCCTGTATTAGAAAGGCAGCGCCAAGAACAGATTAAGAAATGGCCTCGCTAGCACACATCCTCTCTCTAGCTGTCATGTAATTTATCAAAACCACATCCCCCTATCCACAACCAGGATCCAGAGGTCTTCATGTGGTCTACCCTGATTGCTTCATATACCCTAGTTCAATCCACTAACAGCATATTAACCCCCCCCCCCCTCATTATGCCACATTGCTCTAATTTACTATTCCATGCATACCTTACACTCTCCTGCATATTAAAGTCCTGAGCACTCGAACCCTTTACTGCTTCATCCTTCCATTTCCAGTCTGGTCTCCCTCTTCTTTTCCCATCCACATCTAGCATATATGCCCTCTTTGTCAATCTCTCTTCATTCACTCCTTATGTCCAAAACATTTCAGCTCTCAACCAAACCCTTTTTATTACACACTTCTCTCTTACCCTATCATTTCTTACTCAACCCTCCTCACACCCTGTTTTGTCCTAAAACATGTCATTTCATACACAATCACCCTCCTCTGTACAGTCTCCTTATACAGTGAATGATGATACTGCATGGATTAGTGAGCCCCTTGTTAGTGAGGCACAAGTGGGATTAGAAAGCAAAGAGGTGTGCATCAATCAGGTTCTATCCTCAGACAAGTAGTAGAAAAACTTAATAGATATATAAAAATGTATGCAGCTTTTATCGATTCAGAAAAGGCACACAGTAACATAAATAGGAAGGTACTTTGGGATGATCTGATTCTATATAGTGAACGTGGAAGACTTCTGATGCTGTTAAAAGTTCTTATAAAGGAAGCAGTGCATGTGTGAGAGTAAGTAGTCTGAAGTAAGTGTGGGAGTGCAACAAGGTTGTGTAAAGTCACTCACTCTGATCATTATAAAGCTTATGTAAATGGGGCATTGTTAAATTTGAAACCTAATCATGGAGAATCAAAATATATGATATTATATGCAGATGTTGCTATGCTTTCAGCTGAAACAGGAAGTTAGTAAGAATGGTGATCCAGTTCAACAGTACAGTGAGGAGGAGGATACGGTGAATGCAAGTAAATGTAAAGTGCTAGTTTTTAGAGAGAAAGAACAGACGGAAGAATTAGAAGTTGTGGATAAGTCTGAATATTTAAAGATGAAGTTTAGTAAGGCTGAACTTTAAGCCATGCAAAGAAAAACTAGGGTTGCACCAAAGACTGTTGAATGAAAAAAGTTAGCATAGAGTGTGCACGAAATTTGCAGATTAGTACTTGTCCCATTGCTGATGTATGACTGTAAAACTCAGGTGTATAAAAGTCTGAACAAAAATATAAGCAGATGACATGGATAATTTGCATAGTATGGTTGGAATTACAAGGATAAACATATGACTAATTGAGGAGACCTTTGCAATGGCCACCTGCTTAAGGGAGTTCCTGGGTGGAATAGGTAAAAGAGATATAGACAGATAATGTCTAAGGTCTTATGGTGTGAAAAAGTCATCAGAAAAAGACATTGGTTAAGGTCTATTAAGATGAGAGGATGGTCAAGAACATACACAGTAGTGCATTAGAGTGTATAAGGAGGAAAGGTAAACCATGGAAAAGATGGATAGATGGAGTGAAAGAAATTAATTGAATTAGGGGTGATTTGGATGAATATATAAGAGTAATGATTAGGGATCAGAAGCAATGTATGCAATTTGTGTAAGGAAATATGAATGGAATCTTATGTCTTCACCGTGAATCAACTTAAAGTGTAAGTGAAAAATTAAAAAGTGCTTGTATAAGTGTGGCAGTCCATGTAACACACTGGGTACAGGCTGTTGACAAATTGCTAATGTTGCAGAGGCTGATTGTACCTGATCCACTTCTATTAAACTGAGAATGGAGGACTACTACTACAAAGACATAAAAAAGTAATTATTTTGATTAACAATACTACTGTTATAGTCCAACATTTCACTTTATCATGTTCTTACACAAAAACACTGGACTTCAGCATTCTACTGTTGTAGTATTTCATTCAGGTGTTCTACTGCTCCTGACCTATATCATTATCATAGACAGAGTAAGCTGCACCCACACTTAAAATGAAGGACTCACCTGGGCCCTTGTAGAAAAAATAGATAATGATCATATACATGACCATGAGCCCCATGAGAGGTTCTTGGGCATGGCACACAACACGTTTCCTGTCCAGTGCCAAGACAATCATAAGCATAGCCATGCCATGAAACATTCCTGTCTTCAGAATAGCAGAAGGTGAGGATGGCCCTAACCTTGACACTTGGCAGAAATAACTGTAACGCAGCTGAACAAAGAGGACGATGGGTAATGCGGTGAAGATGGACGTGAAGATGAGAGCGGAGTATGCATCTCCAGCAACATTGATGGACTGAAAGTACAAAGTAAAGTAATAAGTGGAACCATATTTATTAAGAGTGGGATAAACATTTACAAAATCAAATATTTATATTCATTTATTGTGTCAGCTCTTCATCTATCTGCCCATGTATTAGAACTGTCTATGTACAACGCAGGGTCTATGTCATCTTGTGATCCTGACTGGATCACAATTTTATTCCCTCTTGTATTATAAATGCAGTTTGTCATTACAAGAAGAGCTGCAAGGGTAGTGATTGTCTCTGAAAAATCTTTTATTCATCACATGTTAGAGCTACCCACAATGCTTAAAACACAAACCAATACATTACTTTCATGTCTGATCACTGCAAGAGTGAAGTGAATAACTGATTATTTGCACAGAAGTTAAGATAATTAACTGCCTCAGCATAGTTTCTGAAGAATCCGTGAGAACTGACCATGACATTATAACACCCTTGGAATATACAACACACTACCTCAAAGAGGATTTAGAAGTGTGAAGGGTGCCGTTGTCATTATGACCAGGACTAAGATATTACCGTGCTAAAGACTGGAATAATGACAGTGCTACTGCCTTTAACACCACACCAACAAAATGTCGGAGAAGATGCCATATGGGAGGTACATCACACTGAAGCAAATTGTCATAAGTGGAAATCCCTCTAAATATTTAACTATCCAAGATGGAGGTGCACCTTTAAATCATTTCATTTCAAAATAATTGCCTTTTTTCAAGGGTTTGATTACAAAAGTTTAGTAAGTGAAAAATGACCACTTCAGAAAGATTACCATTGAAAAAGATACCTCACCATTAACTAATAGATATAAGTAAAGGTCTCGTCGGTAGTTTTAAAGAAATGTACAAAGACAGTATGACAAACAGCTGTTATCAGCAGTGAAAGGGCAACAGGTATTGACTATGCAACTAAAGCTGTTGTAAGCATTGCAAAGGTAATACACAGTAACAATACAACCATGAAAACTGTTGACTACATCTAGAGCAACACACAATGAAACTACAGCAACAGTAACTCTTATCAGAAGTGCCAGAGGAATATACTGTGCCATTATTGCAGGTAGAGCGTCTGTCAGTATCATCAGGGCAATTCATAGGAGCAGTGTGCAACTACAACCGCCATCAGTAGAACTAGGATAATATACTGTAGTAGCTGTCATGGTCATTAGTATCTGTGCAATACAGTAGCTGTATGATATGCACCATCATCAACCCTGTGGCTGTACAGAGTATATCCTCAAAGATAAAGTTTTCTTATTGAGAGGAGCTGAAACAGTGCCTTAACCCTACACCAAGTAAGTGTTCTCGAAGATGTTGTTATGGCTCTGTATGTAGATATGAAAAAAATGGCACAATAGTTAATGCAATTATTCACTAGGACTAACGTAATGAGATATGGGAAGCTAACCTCAAGATATACTGGCAGCATGATGACTAACCCTGTTGTCACCAGCACCAGAGCAATACACTGTACAGGAAGGTGCCAGAGTGGGGGTACATCCTGCAGAAGGGAGGGAGGATTGTGAGCTGCACCACTGCCACCTGACTCCTCGGTAATGCCTTCAAGATCATCTGCACGAATAAGGGTCTGAAGGTCATCTGCTCCTTCACCTTCAGCCATGATTTCTGCAATATGAAGTCCCTATAATCATAAGGTATTGAGATGTAAAACTGATAAATTTACTGGAATGCTTAAGATCCACTAAATAATAATAAATTATAAAAGATGACCACATACAAGTGTCTTCACACACAATACATGAATTTCCTATTTACCACTTCCCGATACAATAAAAGAAGCTGCCTCTCATAACATGGTCATAGCATAGTTTTCCATACTGATATGTCCCTAATGTAGAGACACAGCCCAATAAATCTATCTCACCTAAGTTTCTTTCTGTTTGTATGCCTATTTACACCCAATTCAACTATACAGTACTTCCAACAGCCACAATGATAGTCTGTATCAATTAAGCCTAATATCCTATACATTTGTGAAACAATCTAATTTTTCACTTGGCCAATTTTACTCTGTACTGCCAACCATAATATCTGCTAATATAATGGGCTTCAAAACAGCATGTTACATGGTGTTTTGTATCATGATGGTGTTAACCACACCATGTTACACAGAGTTTGGTATCTTAATGGGTTTCATTATACCATGTTACATGATGTCTGGTATCATAACAGACTTCAGTCATACATAATAAGGGTTGCCTATAAAAGCTATAACAACCAAATTAGAGTACTGCACAATAAAACCATACACTATTATCAAGCAGAAACGTTTTGATCTTGATTTACGGATTCACCCCTGAATATGTGAATTCATTATTTGGAAACAAACCTGCCACCTATATTAGTGGTAATTAACCCTACATTTTTCATATTCGTAAAACTCGCACACCACTATCCTCTTGTTTGATATTATAAAATATAATGCTCAGAATCATGCTTCATAAGTTTTACTCTATTCTCTAAACACTTTACCAATGCAAAGCGATTCTGCTCAATATCAAGATATTTTTCAATCCATAGCTGTACAGTTTTCCTATTAGAATAAGGTGGTGTAAAGGAAGTTCATAGTTATTATTATTATTATTATTATTATTATTATTATATATATATATATATATATATATATATATATATATATATATATATATATATATATGTGTGTGTGTGTGTGTGTGTGTGTGTGCTTACGATACTCTTATCAAATACTGTTTAGGCTTAACGGTTAAGAAACACACCGCGGCTTCGTCTCCTTCAGTCATGTGATTCGTCAAGACACGAGTCATCAATTCAATACTCTACCAGAGGGCAGCCACATGCAATATATTGAATAATCCAACAATCCTCTCCTTAAAAATCCTCATTATTTACCTCAGAGAAACATCACTGCTGAATATTTTCCACGTCCTACCAACATTATCTGGTCATTTACCTCTCGTAATACCGCTGATTCACATGAATGCTTTTATCAGGCTTCGACTTGAGTCTCTCTTTTGTAATGGTGGAGGGTATTCGTTATAGTGTAGTCGAGGTGAGATAGCCAGGAGCCCCTCCTAACGGCGTCAAACTCAATTCCGCCAGACCGTCGTCTCTCAGCTGATCGTCTTCAGCTGATCAGCTTTTGTTTACAATCGATGTCCCTGCGTCCGAATCCTTGCACCGTATTCCTCTCTGTTCTAAGAATGACAAATAACCAGTCCTTTCAGTGATTGTCATCTGTTACAGCTTGTACCCGAATTTTGTTCTTTAAGTAAGTAATAATTGTCTCTATGAAAGTTTGTCTTCATTACGTATGAGTAACACAAACCATGGATATGTTAGCGTCCGAACCCTTCCTTAAACCACATTCGCCAACGAGGATAAAACGAAGAGCTAAAGGCTGGTCCGAATTATATATATATATATATATATATATATATATATATATATATATATATATATATATATATATATATATATATATATTATATATATATATATATATATATATATATATATATATATATATATATATATATATATATATATATATATATATATAATTCAGACCAGCCTTTAGCTCTTCGTTTCATCCTCGTTGACGAATATATATATATATATATATATATATATATATATATATATATATATATATATATATATATATATATATATGTATATATATATATATATATATTCTTTTTTTTTTTTGCTTTGTCGCTGTCTCCCGCGTTTGCGAGGTAGCGCAAGGAAACAGACGAAAGAAATGGCCCAACCCACCCCCATACACATGTATATACATACGTCCACACACGCAAATATACATACCTACACGGCTTTCCATGGTTTACCCCAGACGCTTCACATGCCTTGATTCAATCCACTGCCAGCACGTCAACCCCGGTATACCACATCGCTCCAAATCACTCTATTCCTTGCCCTCCTTTCACCCTCCTGCATGTTCAGGCCCCGATCACACAAAATCTTTTTCACTCCATCTTTCCACCTCCAATTTGGTCTCCCTCTTCTCCTCGTTCCCTCCACCTCCGACACATATATTCTCTTGGTCAATCTTTCCTCACTCATTCTCTCCATGTGCCCGAACCATTTCAAAACACCCTCTTCTGCTCTCTCAACCACGCTCTTTTAATTTCCACACATCTCTCTTACCCTTACGTTACTTACTCGATCAAACCACCTCACACCACATATTGTCCTCAAACATCTCATTTCCAGCACCTCCATCCTCCTGCGCACAACTCTATCCATAGCCCACGCCTCGCAACCATACAACATTGTTGGAACCACTATTCCTTCAAACATACCCATTTTTGCTTTCCGAGATAATGTTCTCGACTTCCACACATTCTTCAAGGCCCCCAGAATTTTCGCCCCCTCCCCCACCCTATGATCCACTTCCGCTTCCATGGTTCCATCCGCTGCCAGATCCACTCCCAGATATCTAAAACACTTCACTTCCTCCATACTTTGACGCTGTCTACCGCGTTAGCTTTCGATAGCTAGTGATTTCAAGGATCTAGTGACATGTAGAGCGCGGGACAAAGGAAAGAAATGTATAATTGTTTTATTCTTATCAAGATATTTTGAGAATAACTAATGCTGTAGAATGAATATAGTATATTTTCAGACAGCAGTATCTTTAGCAAATTTAAATCTAGTTCGGCGGAAACTCCTTTTTTTTTGAGCCTTTAAATATGCCATTATCTGGTTCCTTGAACATCATATTTTCATACATAAGGTGATTAGAAAAAGGGTAGTTAATCCCCGTATCTCCGTCTAGAATTTGTAACACAATTTTAGATATGAAAACTATGATTGCTTATGCATATTATTTAAGTTTTGCAAAAAGGACAAAGTCAAAGTGTGTTAGGAGGGAATGATATTTAAAGGCAATGGCATGGCTTCTGTGTTATCAACATTAATTAGTATTCTTTGCTTCAAAATATTTTGTTGCGTGAAAATCTTAATGTACTTTGCTTAATTTAACAATGGAAAAAAGATTCACTGGTCCTTTAGGGAGACTTCGATGTCTCGACCCTCGAGGTCGACCACAAGTTAACTCTACGTTCAGTGGCTGTGGTCTTGCGGGTCCTTAACGCCATGATCACTTCAAATGGAAGTCCTTCGCCCATATTGTGGTGTTCAAGAAGTATAATTACGATTAATGGAATCCTGGAGGTGCAACTTGTGTCGAAACAGGTCAGTTCGTTCCAGGTAAGACCGTAATGGCATTTTCTTTGCGACCAGCCCGAAGAAATGCGTAGAGTTCGTAGTTCTCAGTGTTTTAATGTGACCATTACCGATGACATAACAAAAATATCTAAGCTTAATAACAAACTGGACGCTATGGACTTATCCCAAGTATATCCTACGACCTATGTCAGTCTGAGGACACAATATCAACCCTATGGCCATATACCATTATCTGTCCCGAGATCCTTTTCATGTGCATTAGTGAAGTTCACATCCTTCATTCCAAATCCCCAGTGATATGTCTTGAGTAAATATTCCCCCCCCCCCCCCCGCATGTCATTCTAGGAACCCACATGACCTGTTTCAAATAATCTTCCATGAAGGCTCAGGAACGTAATGATTTATGGCAGCCTGAGAGTTCTTATGACCTGACCTAGCCAGAGTAACCTCATGACTTGTCAGCTCAAGGATCCCTCCTTACCTATGGCAACCGTAAGATCTCACATGATCTAGTATTAGTATTTACTCGCAGATCCCTCCCACAGGACCAGCATTAGTCTAAGGAACCTCTCCAAATGTGTTCAGTACCAGCTTTCATAAATAAGGTTCAAGAATTTCTGTAGGGCCTTGTTACTTTTGTTCCCTAGCAGTATTGCTCTGAACTCATCAGAAGCTAATCAGTCTCCTAGAACCTGCATTTGATTTGATGCGTACCTAATTTGATATGCTGTTCGGAAATGTACTGACAACCCTGCCTTCAAAACCCGAGTCAGTTTGAGAGCTGCCATGCCTCGTTCCAACCCCAGAACTCTCATCGACACAGCCCTCACTAACACTAGGAAGACTACTTTCAGTAGTCCACAATCAAGATGTCAGCTAAATTGCACAATATTAAGGTTAACACAGAGTCTGTTAATAATGACAGTTTAATGAGAGAATGAGACTCAACAAGAGGTTATAAGAATTTTTTTTCGTACTTTTACTTTTTGAGCAACCGCGGTCGACCACTCTCCTACCTTATCTCATCCTTACTGTTACAAAATATTTTTAATTTATTTTTTGTTGAATTCAATCAGCTGTAAAGAATTTTTCAGGAAATATATTGAGCATTACCTTTGGGTCTTCAACAACTGAAGCTGTTGAAATGATTGATACATTAATTATCTGGAGGAAAACTCGATGTATCACTGAATGGGAGAAAATCCAAACATGATACAGAAAGTTAAATATACTTCAAAAACATTTGTATTGTGGCCTCTGGCCTAATCCCTACCTAAATTTCATAATTATAAAGAAAACACTTGTCAATATGTTATAAAATACATAAATATTAAGACCCTCAGTCTATTTCATTCTTAAGTCATCTCCACAGACTTTACAATAAACTACCCATCATAAATTTGTTATCAAAATATAATCCAGCTGTGCCTTTAAATTGTGTTCACCTGTTTCTCAGGTATGGGGAACCACTACGTCTGGTAAAATATACATATTGTTAGTCATATGATGCTGCTGGGGATGTGATGCTTGATGCAAACTATGATGACCAGTAGGGGGTAGATGATGGAGATTCTGCTGTTGCTGCTGCTGTTGCTGCTGCTGCTGCTGTTGCTGCTGTTGTTGTTGTTGTTGCTGCTGCTGCTGCTGCTGTTGTTGCTGAGATCCAGGGTGAGTTGTGATAATACTTTCATGGTGTTGAAGACTCTGCTGAGGGTGGTGCTGATGATGGTACACAGGGATAGTGACAATGGACGGCTGTGTCTGTATCGCCTCTTGGGTATGACTGACAATGGGCTGCTGTACATGATGTGTGGAAGAATGGGGTGTTGCAGGTGGCACTGTTGGAGGCAGAAGGGTACCCTGAGGCTCATAGCCACTGGTGGGGATCTGGTCATCTCCAGCTTTGTAAGTTACCAGCATCTTCTCTCGTTGCTGAAGTGTCAAATCATGGAAAGGATGATTAAGATTGAAAGTATATAATAAAGCAAGAAGAGGGTAAACAAGTAAAAACATAAATGAATATGAGTTAGTAGGACAAAGTGTGGGAATGTGTGCAAAGGGTACCATTAAGGAGTAATGCACTGAGATGTGTAATGACTGAAGAGTTTGAAGAAAGTATACCATGATTTATCCTACAATGGAAGAAAATACCATGGACATCATCAACACAAAGATAAAAAGGAAATTGTATCACTCTATGCATATTTAAAAAGCTAGATGACCTTCATAACTCCGGGATTAATGAATATCACTGCAAAATGTGGCATATTTAGCCAATAGCTCCATAGGGATCAATCCTGCTGCCATGTAGGAATGACAGGGTGTTATTCTCTCATGGACACACATGGTCAGTCACTGTGTCATGTTTAAGCCCTACACTGGTTCATCTGTTTCCCCTTAGAAAACCACCTCCCAAAATGATAACTGGTTAAAATCAAAATAGTGTTTGTTGGTGTGAGTACAATGATTACATTTCAGAGTTAGAATAAGGATCTTCTCCACAACTGATAGTAAATTACTGTGGATTTATGTAAAATGTTACTTATATAATCTTGATCTAAAATTGTCTCAATGTAGAAAATCTGAGAAATACCCTTACTTAAGATAGTCTGATTTATAATTTCTAAGTTTTTAATTGATTACATAATGATGCTAGAAGGATTCTCCAGCCAGCCTCAGAGCTAATGTTAGCTGTTAATTTCTGTGTATCATTTCCCAAATGAGTATGGAAGTAAGAACTCTACTTGTTTCTGGCCTGTGGAAAGGAAAGACCGCCTGTGAGAATGTGTAAGTCCTGGATTCAGGAGCAGAATTGATGATTCAGAAACTATATCAGTGTGGGAGCTCATATCCAAATAGGCACACTAAATATGTGCATAGAGGGACTGAGAGGCCGTAGGCCCTTGAGCTATGTGAGTGACTGCAGAATAGAGCAGAGAGAGACAGATAAAGTGATAAGAAGTTAAAAAGATATATGGGAAGAAAGATACAATAAAGGTTCTTATATGTACTATATATTTCATTACTCCAACCAGTAAAAGAGAGTAATAATACATAAATGTTTGACAGTACCTGATAACTTTTTGGCACATTGTGTTTAGTCATCATGTGATGTCTGAGTTTCCGACGATCTGCATAATTTCGGGAACATAAAGAGCATTGGAATCGTTCTTTATGCTCCATGTGATTGCGTTGCACATGGGTTCGCAGTTCACCCTTCCATTTGTAACCCTTGCTGCAGTGCTGACAGTAATGCAGAACTGTTGAATGAGTCTTGTTGCGGTGATATCTGCAGATTGGATAAATCTTATTACCTTAAATATTTCAGCAAGTCAAAATCAATGGAAAAATACATGATTTCCTGAAATGAGGCCAAATTTTTCTGCCAAAATAAAATACTACCACATGATTTAGATATCTGGGAGTGGATCTGGCAGCGGATGGAACCATGGAAGCGGAAGTGGATCATAGGGTGGGGGAGGGGGCGAAAATTCTGGAGGCCTTGAAGAATGTGTGGAAGTCGAGAACATTATCTCGGAAAGCAAAAATGGGTATGTTTGAAGGAATAGTGGTTCCAACAATGTTGTATGGTTGCGAGGCGTGGGCTATGGATAGAGTTGTGCGCAGGAGGATGGATGTGCTGGAAATGAGATGTTTGAGGACAATGTGTGGTGTGAGGTGGTTTGATCGAGTGAGTAACGTAAGGGTAAGAGAGATGTGTGGAAATAAAAAGAGCGTGGTTGAGAGAGCAGAAGAGGGTGTTTTGAAGTGGTTTGGGCACATGGAGAGAATGAGTGAGGAAAGATTGACCAAGAGGATATATGTGTCGGAGGTGGAGGGAACGAGGAGAAGAGGGAGACCAAATTGGAGGTGGAAAGATGGAGTGAAAAAGATTTTGTGTGATCGGGGCCTGAACATGCAGGAGGGTGAAAGGAGGGCAAGGAATAGAGTGAATTGGAGCGATGTGGTATACCGGGGTTGACGTGCTGTCAGTGGATTGAATCAAGGCATGTGAAGTGTCTGGGGTAAACCATGGAAAGCTGTGTAGGTATGTATATTTGCGTGTGTGGACGTATGTATATACATGTGTATGGGGGGGGGTTGGGCCATTTCTTTCGTCTGTTTCCTTGCGCTACCTCGCAAACGCGGGAGACAGCGACAAAGTATAATAAAAAAAAAAATATAATGATTTTGTAAATACTCAATGATTAACCAAACTTCCAGTGTTATCATTACTATTCCCTTATCATTCAACTCCGAACATTTTTTTTTCCTCTGGTCTCAAAGGGATTATAAATCATAAAGGCTATTGGGCAGTGTCTATCATTTAGGATGCATGGCAAATAATACAATGTCAACATTATACAATACATTAGCACAGTGGATGGTACATGGAAAAGAGCATGACCAAAAGAGTATTAGATAAATGCAGATTGCGTAATGTTTACTCTTCCTAGAATTACAATATATTGGGTGCCAAAAGAATTTCTAATTGTATGCTGTGATTAACTTTCATGCATGTCAATGATGGAAATGGTGACATCAGTATCATGTGACAAATCAACTTTGTGTATAGGCAGAGTCCTGATGAAAAGTAAGTGGCTTAAAAAGATATCTGACTCCATATACTGTAGTAACTTGGTTATTAGTTACAAAAGGCAAGTAATTCTAAAACTAAGATAACAATTGCACATGTACCATACAATACAGAGGAGGCTATGGATACTTTCTAGAAACTGAAAGAAGTTAAGGAAATATATCTTGGGGAGAAAGTCATTGTAATGGATGACATGAATAAATGAATGAGTGATTGCTATACCCACCTTAAAGCATCTGAGGTGGCAAATTTTTCTCCACATAGATCACAGTCATATGGTCGGAGGGTGGAGTGGGTGGTGTTTAAGTGTCTCATCAAATCTGAACGAACTGTAAATCGCTGGCCACATGTTTCACAAGGATGTTTAGGCTCTCCATGCATTCTCAGCTTGTGAATTTTGTAAGAAGATGCTAGCATCTCCTTCTCGCACACTTCACAACGAGCTTTCGGTCCAGGATCATCACTATGGATACGCTGATGATCTGTGAAAGCTTTCTTAGCAGAGGCCATGTAGCCACATTCTGAGCATAAGTAATCCTTTGTTTCCTCATCTTTATTGTGGAAACGATGGAGATGAATCTTCAGCGCTGCCTTACTTGCTACTTTCAGTCCACACACACAACAAACAAATTCATGCGGACCCATTTGAGTGTATGGAACATGGGTTTCTCTGTGACGCTCCAATTCATACTTATAACTAAATATTTGATCACACTGATCGCAAGAATGAAGACGATCTTTTCTAGGATCAGTGCCACTCCCATTTTCCCCATTTCGAGAATGCACAGCCTTACGATGTTCAGCTAAAGTCCTCTTACTGGTAAACGAAGATTCACATAATCGGCAATGCCACAGCTTTTCATGTACATCTCGTTTTTCCACTCCATCATCATCCTCATCCTCATCTTCACCATCTCTCTTTCTCTTTCTCAAGCCATGTGCAGCTATTCGGTGCATCCTACGGCTCTTTTCGTCAAGGAAGGTCTTATTGCACTTTTCACATGCATAGGGACTAGGTTTGAGATTCATATACCCAGGAGTAACTTTAATAACAGTAGGAGAAGAATCCACCACAGTAGGATTCATCAATAAAACCATCGAGCCATCTGGTGCTGTTTGAATCATCGTCTGTGGTTTAGGTTGAATTGGACGCATAGATGCAAGAAAGAGAGATGCGGCATCAGTTCCTATCTTAGGTGCAATGGGTGTGAGTGTTGGCAAGACAGAGCGTCCCATAGAACTTAGTGGCATTACGGTGCTAACTTGAGTGACAGGTACACTCTCTGTTTTCATTGGGCTGCTTTTTATTTGAATTAATGAAGTCTTCTCCTTGGTATCTTCTTGTTCCTGCTTCACCTGCTGCACATCTGCACTGCTGGAAGTATTCCTTCTCTCGTCTTGCACATTAGATCCAGACTCTGATGAATCTTGTGTTCCAAGAATGGGTCTAGCTAAACCAACTGGATGAATGTCATGTTCCTTTACCATATGACTTGCTACCATATCCTTGGTCAGGAATTTACGCTTGCATATGTGACAGCCAAATGGTTTTCGGGGCCTGCCTCCCTTCTTCTTAACAGTAATCACCTTAGTCTGTGATGCTCCACCATTTTCCTTTTTCTCCTTATTTGCTTTACGAGCTTGCTTTCCTCGTCGTGGCCTTGTTGCTGCTAAGTCATCTAAATTTAGCTGTGGTGGTTGATACAGTCTAGGCACAGGACTTGTACCTACTGTACTAAGATTATCAGTCTTTGGTAAAACTTGAAATGTTAATTTGGGTCGCTGATTATTCATAAAGAGTCCATTGATCTGCTTTTTAAGTCGGTTCAGGTGTGTATATGCACTGTCAGTTTCATTGACCAGCTCTGAACATCTGGAGCACAAATCAACAGCACCTGTGTTGGTCACAACTGTCTGATTTAGAACATTACTCAGCAGCTCAAGCAGTGTCACCTGAGTGTTGAACAATTTCTGGGTCTTAAGGTAATAAAATCTCTCACTTGGATCTGTCAAACGACGACCACAAACAAAACACATGCATGGCCCATTGTTTGGCTGCTCTACTGTTGTTGTTGCAGTCGTAGGGTTGGCCAGTAAATTAACAGGCAAATTATTTAATCGCACAGTGCCATTTGACAGTGAATTAGAATGAGTAACTGAGATGGAGCTGCTAATACTGCTGGTTGTTAAAGCAGTGGAAACAATGTCATTAATACTTGGTCTAACAGCTATTTTGCTAGACTGAACATGAGGTCGCTGTTGCTGTGTGCTGTTTACAGTGAGAATTTGTTGTGGCTGAGGTGACTGCTGTATTTGCTGAGGTTGATGCACGGTTAGAATTTGCTGGTGAGTGGATGGATGGACATGCCGCTGATGAGACTGATGATGTAATGGTTGTTGTTCCTGCACTATCTGTGGCTGCTGATTTTGTTGGTGTATGAACACAATCTGACCCTGCAGAGCTTTGTCAGCATCTGCAGTCTGTAGACTGTCTGTGTTACTGCTGCTGTCTATTTGTTTAATGGGAGTTAAATTTCCATCAGGAGATATGGTAAGACTATCATCAGCAGTGATAATGATCTCATTTGTGACATCACCAACTGTGTGGTCATCAGCAACTACAGTTAAGTTGGCAACCATCTCAGAATCGGTAACCAGAGTCGAAGTCCCATCACTCCCTTGCTTAAACATAGCAACTGGGCTATCATGGCAACTGACACTCGCCAACACTTGGTGGTACTCCTCCACAGTTTCGCCATTTTGCGTATCCATTACAGTAATAAGGAAAGCGTCTTTATCAGATAAGAATATGATTTTTTATGGGGAGAGTCCAACAGAAATGGCATTTTTCATCTTTAATAGTACATGTTTTTGTTCCATCACTAAATATAATGTAGTGATGTGTAAGATGATAAGATGCAATAACCTCTGTCTATATAATCTTTATATCCCTGATGAAATACAGAGAATACATACCACAATTATATAACAGTAAGCAACAGCTACAATGTTTTGAAGGCACATTCACTTACAAAAGGAAAATCAACTTTAAGGAGGCTTTTCATAATTTCAGTCAATTTCGGAGAATTTCCATCAAATTCATGTACATTCTGAGGCATACAGTATGTTCATGATTATTATTTGAGACAAAGCTATTAACATCAACAATGGCTGATGCAAAGGAGACAAACGGTGTCAGAAATGTTCTGTAAATGCCACAGTGCTGGTATCTTGTATGGTGTTCATAAGAATCTCTTATCCTCTCATTGTAAGTACTTCAAATGCTGTCAGGAGTCTGTAAGAAAGAAAAAAAGAATCAAATGTTCCCTTCACATGTGAAATTCATTTTGCAATACAGCCATACTATCATCATATAACATTTTAATTAGGCAGTGCATATCTTCAATAGAGCCATATTTCAGTGGAATTAAATAATCTTTTATCGTCTTTAGACAAAATTATATATGGACCACCTAAATATGGGATATAAAATAACATGAAAATATGTAAACATTTACATTAAAGAATTGATTGAGGGATCTGGAAAGTGTGCTACTATCTGGAATAGCAGTTGTGACCAGATTACCTGATTAAAGCAGAGATGTTCCAATTCATAAAGGTAAAATACGAAGTCCACAACTCGCATAGGAATTAGCCCACATAAGATAATTGTCAAGGATTTGGAATAATTAGGACCAAAAATAATCAATGAACCCCATGTACAAGCTCAGATTTAAGAACCATGCAGAATCTCATACCAAGACAAGAATAATCTGAGACTGCAACACCTGACACAGTCTTTGATTTTGGTATTAGATACAACCTCTGACCATGAAACCAGGTAAATTAACAGACTGTACAACCAGTTACAATCTCAGACCATGATAACCTATACAATTTCAGACTCTGATAGTGGACATAAACCAAGGGCTCACATATCTGTGCAATAACAATTCTTGTCTGTTCCTGATGCTATCTCACTAAGGTAGATAAGGCATTGTCTGAAAAGTCATTTCAGTGATGTCCCTACTATATCAGTAGTCCAAGAAATCAGGAAGGATACTGAAATGATTGTTCTGTGACTATTCTGTGACCAGTAAGTGTTCTCAGCTGATGTTACCTGGTCTGAATAGCCCCCAACCCTCAATATGTACAGATAAGCCATTTTGCCTGAGACTTAGTTCGTACACTTAACCAAACTCAGCTGTCTAAAGTATCATCATGGCACAGACTATACTCCACAGAACTGACCCCACTGTTTTGCATGTCTGCATTATGTGTCATCACTGAGGAAGCATCATTATTTTTAGAAAACAAATTAATACTCAGTAATTAGTGATCTGTACAAGGTAAGTCATGTATGAATAATACTGTACATATGCACTGGTGTAAGTGTATATTAAATAATACAGTACACCTTAATGTATGTTCCTGCTCCAGCATCTTGTATGGGGCTTCTAAAGTGCCCAAGAAGCCAGCTACATACACTGGGTGGGACCAGAGGTTAAGAAGTTCCATGATATAGTGCATACACCTTTTTGGGGTGAATGCAGGACTGTTGAGAAATATATTTTCTGTATCTTCATCGTGGAAGTTGCATCCTGGGCAAGAAGGTCCTCATAGTAAGTTGAACTGGTATATGCAGTGTTGGAGAGATAGGTCATGTCTAGAATGCAGATATGAAGGTGCAACTTACACATGTCTGGGAAGCTAAGAGTGGAGTTTAAAATGTGGTTGTTTTTGTGAGTGTATTTGTTTTGGCAATATTGTGTTTTAAGTATAGATTACCGAAGTGTAAAGCAGGGGTACACTTTTCATATCTTCTTGAGGTTAGTTTGTTATTATGAAGTGATTTGGGTGGGAGGGGTCTAATGCTGTTGCAAAGAACAAATTGCTGAGCATATTGAGGTGATATTGTATTAGAAGTATTTTTGTTTCATTGTGTAAGTGCTGAATTTTCATGATTGGATGAAGCCAGGTGATAATAGTTTTTGGAATATTTTGTTTTGTGTGAGTTGAACCTTTGTTATATTTCCTTATGGCCAGGTAGATGACCAAGCAGGTGAAACATAGTTTAGGGTGGAGCAGATGAACTGCCTGTAGAGGATACTATAGGAAACATGCTTTTGTCCAAAAGTGGTATTAGAATTATAAGGGTGCTCAGTGTGTTTTTGACCCCAGTGTTAGGTTTGTGGTGAGGGGAATGAATGTCGTGTGTCATGTGACACCTCATATGGTACGAGTTTTGTAGAACAGTAGTGGTTGATCTTTCAGTGTTCATATACAGGAATTATGAGGTACATGTAAATTATATGGCTAATCCATGCCTAATATGTAGTGTATGAGCATTATTATAGTCTCAGTTTTTTAGAAATTTAGGTTACTTTAATGGGAGAAGACGGCACTTAATCTAAAACTGCATATCCTTATTGCAGTCACTAGGTACATTCTCATACCATGGGTGCATTTACTCTCAGACCACAAAAGGGTGAAGAGGGTTTGCTAAAATTAAATGTCAAATAAGACAGATGAAATGCCTTTTAAGTAGATTATATATCCAAAACCATCAATAAAACGGCTCCTTGCTATTTTGTCTTAAAATCAATAAAGGTTGTGGATATAAACCAGCACAGAACTAGGGGTAACAAATAGAATTATATTACACTACATGCATATGGTCAGGCCTCTAACATCCTCTTCTTTACAGCCCCACCAGGTACAATACCAGACTGGGGCATCAGGCACAATCTCAGACTGACACCACACACTAGTGGCACCAAGTACACTTTCGACTGTGGTACCAGGTACAACCTCAGACTGTGACACCAAAGTACAAGCTCAGACTGGCACCAGGTACAATCTCAGACTGTGGTCCAGGTATAATCTCAGACTGTGGCATCAGGTACAATCTCAGACTGTGGTCCAGGTATAATCTCAGACTGTGGCATCAGGTAAAACCTACACTTTGGTATTCTGTGTCATGTCATTGGAAAGATTCGTCCCTTGACATAAGATGTACCTATTCAAAAGTACCAACAGAATGTAAAACCCGTCTCTCAAGCCCTTCTTCCCCCTCATCTTAGTTCTCACAAAGGCTAAATCCGTGAAAATATCAGTATGAATGGGGCATAATTAGAGTTCAGACTCTAAACTACTGGTGGACTAATCCAGCCTCAACCAGAGTATTTCTATCTCTTCCCAACTGTATGAACAGGTTAGTAACAAAGATGATATCGTCTGGTTCCAAACTTTATCACCGTAAAGGCAAATCACCCACCATTTACGTACAAACAATCTTATTAACTACACTCGGCATCACCCCAGAGCACGAAAAAATTGCTAGTCCAAATCCTTCCCTCATGATTCGACCTTTTTCCCCCCATATTGCTCTGAAGTAATGAAAACGGTACTACTGATAATCTTAATTACCGTCTTTTCGACTCTTCATCATATAAGTATTTCGTTTTTTAAGCCTCAGAGACCCGGAATTAAGCCGAGATTCACACCTGTATCTCAGTTTGTTTACAAAACTTGACACCAATATGGCCGCTCACGGTTCGACGCCACAGCCTCGGAAATAGCCAATCAGAGAGCAGCTTTGTTCCACCAACCAATCAGAAGTCATGAAACGTAGCAGCGGCTCCCACCACGAACTTCCCAATCAGAGAATTCGCACAAGACTGAAAAATATAATATAAAGTAAACAATAAAAAGTATTAGAATAATATTAAGAACTATGAAGATACAGAATTAGTTAGCATGCAGTGCGTGCGCTAAAGGTGATATATATAAAGCTTCGACATTTTCATAAATCGTAAATTGTTAATCATATCAATAAGCTTCTATGAGTCAGATATATTAGATATTAGTCGCTTTATTTGCTAAGTTCCTCTATATTTGATTGTCTAGCGCATTCTCAGTACCTGAAGCCCATTGTGTTGTCCTGAGAGGTAATTGTATTATGTCTGTTTAGTTTCACTCGTATTTTGTTGGTGTAAATTTATACAAATGAGTCAGTCGTTCAACCCCGAATCAAAGTAATTATTAAAGTTAACAAAGTTTCTCGGAAGTGAATGTCTTTTACGAATATGTGCTTTGCCTGCACATCTTTAATTCAAGTAATAAAGTCCATATATCTCGGTTGAATCTCAGAGTTCAAACAGAGAAAGCTGTATTAAAACCTCAATTTTTATGTGAATATTGTTTAATAATTTGTTGGTAGTATTTAATGGTTTACTTAACTGGTGATTGTATTACTTTATACTGTATAACTTCATTGTACGATTGTATCTTTATCGTTTGCTTTTGTATTACTATATTCTTTTATGTTTTATAAGCGTGTGATTTTACAGGTGTATTTCTCTCTCTCTCTCTCTCTCTCTCTCTCTCTCTCTCTCTCTCTCTCTCTCTCTCTCTCTCTCTCTCTCTGACTGATGAGAACTTTTATTTCATTAGGTTTTGTTTTGACAAAGTCTCAATACGTGGGTTCTCAGCCCACCGTTACTTAGCAAAATTAAGGTCGTACCGTCGTGTTCAAGGGTCGTCGTGCTTAAGGATTGTACCGTTATGTTCAAGGGTCGTACTGTCGTGCTGAAGGATAGTATCGTTGCGTTCAAGGGTCGTACCGTTGTGTTCAAGGGTCGTACCGTTGTGTTCAAGGGTCGTACCGTTGTGTTCAAGGGTCGTACTGTTGTGTTCAAGGGTCGTAACGTTGTGTTCAAGGGTCGGACCGTTATGTTCAAGGGTCGTACCGTTGTGTTCAAGGGTCGTACCGTTGTGTTCAAGGGTCGTACTGTTGTGTTCAAGGGTCGTAACGTTGTGTTCAAGGGTCGGACCGTTATGTTCAAGGGTCGTACCGTTGTGTTCAAGGGTCGTACCGTTGTGTTCAAGGGTCGTACTGTTGTGTTCAAGGGTCGTAACGTTGTGTTCAAGGGTCGGACCGTTATGTTCAAGGGTCGTACCGTTGTGTTCAAGGGTCGTATCATTGTGTTCAAGGGTCGTACTGTTGTTTAAGGGTCGTTCCGTTGTGTCTAAGGGTCGCACCGTGGTGTTCCAGAATCGTACCGTCGTGCTCAAGGATCGTACCATCATGTTCAGGGGGGGTAGTACCCTTCTCCCTGTACCCTCGCCTCTTTATTTCGACGGTACATTAAACCAAAAAGAAGATGAAACAAAAAAGCAAATTGAAAGCCAGCACCATTTTTCATCCATCATATTCGAACGTCAGCAATTGGTCGCTGAGATTTAATTGGCGTTTCGCGTGCGCTGGCGAGGTTAATTCCCGAGTCCTTTGGGAAAGTTACGAGGTCACTCACAAGTTGGCGCCCCCTGGCAAATGGAGTGGTGTGATTGGTCAATGCAGTGGTCGTGTGAGTGTAGATAATTCTCCAAAAGCCTTTCAAAGGACGACAGAGCTGCCAGGGTAATGGGGTGGTGTACCCCGGGGTCGGTCGGGCGGGAGAGGGAGAAAGGTCTGGTAAGTCTGCCATTTTACTAAATACTAATGTAATTATGTGATTTTTTTCTCCGTGATCTGTGAGCTGAGGGGTGAAGTGTTGTGGGGATCTATTTTCGTCGATTTTCTGTCGAAGAAAATGTGACAATACGACGATACTGTAGGGCAAAGGTCTCAAATGGCGTCCTAGCTTCGACTCCTCGATGTATATCAACTGACTGTTATATTGCTCTCTTGTGTCTCCCCTGATGATGTGATTACTACACGAAAGTGCACTTGGGAACTTATCTATCGTGTTTCATTTTCCCCGTGGACTCATAAGAATATATATATATATATATATATATATATATATATATATATATATATATATATATATATATATATATTGAAAGTGTCATTTCGCCAGAGGTGTTGTACTAAGATATCCTCAGCAACACACGTTGCTATTTCTCTGGTTTTTCGACAAGAACTCAAGTGATAGGCTATGTCGTTCTTGCCTGCGTCGCTGTAACATGGTGTACAGTGAAATGGATCGACATGTCGAGAAAAAAAAATTGTTGGAACTGCTGCTGTGGTCGTAGACTTTAAGACCAAACTGTACCATGTCAGTCTTTAGATATCTAATATGAAGGGAATCCTGGTTGCGGCTGTCGGTGCACAGTCAACCCAGCTGTTCATCCTTGGGGTTGGTGGATGAAATGGGTACCTGGCTCAGGCTAGGGGGTAAACATATATATATATATAGCGTGAATGGGATGGCCATGATAAGGGCCTCGGCTTCCTGTGCCGTATTAGCTATCTATTACAGCTCTCGTACCACTTGTGTGTGTGTGTGTGTGTGTGTGTTATTACCCTTATCTTCATTACGAGGAGGATTTAAGGCTTCATCTCAATCTTTCGCCATCGCTGTGGCCCTCCTGTGGACCTTCTCTAGCAGATCTTTGTTAAGTCTTCTCGAATGTTTTAACCAAACTGGGTCTGAGATATGATGGAAATATGTTTCGGAACATCTCCCTGGCCCTGTCAATAAAGGAATACGTTAATATTAACCAATAAATGATTTACCTCCGTAATTTACAAGTGGTGTTGAAGTACTAGGTTGGGTACGCTATCAAACCCCCCAGGATCCTTTATAAGTGGTGTTGAAGTACTAGGTTGGGTACGCTATCAAACACCCCCCTAGGATCCTTTTTCATTTATTGATTTCCAAATCTCATTCTAAGATGATCGGTTTTTAACTCTATTTCAGGGCGTCCTGTCTCCATCTTTATACTTAGCCAGGCCAGACTGCATTACCCTACTTATCTAACCAGAGATGGAGCCTATCTTCGATTACTTGACGTAGAACTGCACTCTACTAACCAGAGATGGAGCCTATCTTAGATTCCTTGGTGTAGAACTGTACACGACTTCCTTCCCTTAGTAGATTTGTAGACTCGTCCCTCAGTCACCAGTGCCAGCCAGTCGCTGACGTAGGTGAGGAACAGCAAGCAGTAGGGCTCAGGCGTTTACCCTAGGGAACACCAGTCGTCACTTGTAACCCAGGTGGAGAAGGGCCAGCCACGACCCACATCTCCTTTCTTGAAAAATAGGCACGACGATCTCTCTCTCTCTCTCTCTCTCTCTCTCTCTCTCTCTCTCTCTCTCTCTCTCTCTCTCTCTCTCTCTCTCTCTCTCCTACTCCCTCAGCATTGATTGCCGCATGTTAAGTGCCTTTCTGTTCTTAAGGTGAAATACCAATAGGTTTCGAACATCATGTCGTCTGGATCAAGATCCTCTTGTCTCCCGTCAGAGTCATCTCAATGCTTTCCATAGTCTCCTCTTTGACAATGGCCACAGTTCCTTCCCCTATGTTTACTTTCTCCTTGTTCGGGTCTTTGGCCTTTCCCTCTTCACCCCATTTATCATGACCTCCATTATTGTCGTAGTAAATGACGCGTCTGGCTTGTTCCTCACTGACTCATCCATTGGGTCATGTTATGACCTGGGTCATGGCCGGGGTGCTGGACGTGTGAGTCCGGACTGGACCCAGTGTGAGTCATGTGCTGCTGGTTCACTGGTCCTCTCTCATGTCCACAGTCTGGAGGCTTCAACCTCCATGGGTTCCTGACCTCCATATGGGTTCAGGAAAGGACCTTGATCCTCCATGGGTGTTTTTCACCCCCATGTGGGTCTACGTTTGTCTAATCAATTTCCTGATTGCTTAAGTTATATATATATACATGAACCACGTCTACTACCTTAGATCTAAGCTCAGACTGTCTGTCTTCTCTTGTCGTACACTATAACTCATTTGCCTCTTGATTTATCTTCGTCTTTATATATATATATATTACTTCATTCCGTGAACCTTCACTCTATGTCCGGCATTCCCTGTCATTCCTGCTGAGTTGTATTCCTTCTCCTCGACCACGACCCTTCCCCTGTTGGACGACCCACCATATACATACATACATACAGGTCACGACCCGTCCATTACCTTGTATGCAAATTAGTTCCAAAGCGTCTCCTTCAGTCCGCCATGTATCATTGAAGCTGTCAATATTTCCCTGCATCTCATCAACCCTTTCCTCTGATCCTTCGATCTTTTACCTTTAAACTCCATTGTGTCATTTTGCTTTTCGTAATATATATATATATATTTTTTTTTGCTTATTTCCACATGATTCTCACAGTCAGTCGCCTTTTCGATGATTCTGGTCAGTCAGGGTTCAAAGTGCTCCTTCCTCTTACCTGAAGAAGCATTTCGATGCCATCTTGGTAGCTTGTGGCCGTTCCATCTCTATATAATATCCCTCCATCCCAGTGTGTGTGTGAGGGAACTGTGGGTGCACTCCGTGCAGTTGTGGAGTAAGTGAGGCTGTTTGTGGTAACTTGTGCAGTAACACGGGTCGTGTGGAACTCTGGTCTTAAGCCTTCATCACTCTGCTTGTTCTGGGCCTGAGGTGTTTGGCCAAAACAAAAGCTGGAATTCGCCATTAAGAAGATATATATATATATATATATATATATATATATATATATATATATATATATATATATATATATATATATATATATATATATATTTATACTCTAGTGTAATATAGGTACCCAATTTTTGACCATCCCCTCAGGGTGGATGAACAGCTGGGTTAACTGTGGACCGATCTCCTTAGCCGAGGTATCGCTAGGGGAAACAGACACAAAATTTTGGCCCACAGTCGTCCACGCTCAGTCTCTAGCTGTCATGTGTAATGCACCGAAACCACAGCTCCTTACCGACATGCACGGGAGATGGGTGACTTTATTCCATAGTAGTGAGAGAGGTGAAGAAGAAGAAAAAAATAGAAAATGGATTTTGGGAGTAGCTGAGTGGGTGCTTCACCAGTTTTGATGCACGGGTTCGAATCTTGATGCAGAGGGATCTGGATGCAAGAGCGAGTGATGTGGCCTTTGAGAGTATTGTGTCTATGGGGTATGGGGTTCTCGGTAGATATAGAAAATGGGGAAAGGCTTTGTTGAGCTGTTAGCTGACAGAGGGAATGGTTGAAGAAAGGTATATATATATATATATATATATATATATATATATATATATATATATATATATATATATATATATAAGTGTACGTGGTTGAGGAGGGCTGAGATCAGTGCGCATTATTTGATTGTGGTGACTGACAAGCGTGTATGGGAGAGGTTGGCGGCTGTGTGTGTGTGTGTGTGTGTGTGTGTGAGAGAGAGAGGAGAGAGAGAGAGAGAGAGAGAGAGAGAGAGAGAGAGAGAGAGAGAGAGAGAGAGAGAGAGAGAACGTAGGGCAGGTCGAATCTCAGATCAGCCCTCGGTACATCCGAGTGTGTGGAAGTGGATGTTTGGTTTAGAGAGAGAGAGAGAGAGAGAGAGAGAGAGAAGAGGACGTGTTGCGTGTAGAAAGAACTGGTGAAGGTAAGATGAACCACATGTCATGTGTGTAGAGAGAGAGAGTATTAAGGGAAACAGGTGTTTATATGTCAAGGGGCCGACGTGTGTAGCAAGTGGGGAATGGGATATGGCCGTGTGGAAAAGAGTACTGAGGGATGGCATGAGGAAGTTAAAGCGCTAGTGAAAGAGAAGAGGGAGGTGTTTGGATGGTATATGCAGGGGATGGAGGGTGCTCTGGAGAAATGTGTATAGGTGTGTCTTTTTGTGGATCTGGGAAGCACTTTTTTATGCTGAATGCAGTGATGAAAGTTAGGCATGTGTTCCGAGTTGTGAGGGAGGAGGAGGAGGAGGGAGTGTGTGTGTGTGTGTGTGTGCCTGGGTCAGGGATGTCTGATGACACCATGGCTGTTTGATCTGTTCCTGGATCGGGGGGTAAGGGAGGGAGAATGTGAGCATCTTAGAGTAAGGGTTTATATTATGCTGAATCATCTGCTGTTTGTAGATGATGCGGTTCTGGTGGCAGACAAGAGAGAAAAGCGTCAGAATTGTTGGTGACGGAGTTTGAGCGAGTGAAGTGGACAGGAGAAAGATGAGGGTGAATGGGAACACAAAAGTCAGGTCGTAAGATGCTGCAGGGAGGGAGACAGGACGGTTGAAGTAATGTACGAAGGGTTGACTGTGAGAGAGAGAGAGAGAGAGAGAGAGAGAGAGAGAGAGAGAGAGAGAGAGAGAGAGAGAGACGTCTGAGTGAGAGGGGTCGGGAAGGGTGTGCAAAGACTGTGCAGACTCGTGGAAGGATGAGCGAAGAGAGATAGACGAAAAATGATTTTCGTCGCAAGTGGAGAAGAGGTGACCCCCCCCAAAAAAAATGGAAGGTTGGAGTGTGGAGGAGGCTTTGGGGTATAGGGATTTGAACATTGAGGGAGAGTGGGAGGGAGGGAGGTGAAGTATGCACTACATACTGTAAATTGGATCGATGTGGTATATGTATGGGGTCGAAATGCTGTCATTGGGCTGGACCAAAGCATTTAAAGAAACACAGTTGCCTACCATCATGGTGAAACAGAGTAAAACACACAGATATGACTTTTCATTTATTTCAAACTCTTCAATATATATATACAGTCTCCTCCACACATGACTCGGCTCCTGCTTTTGTACGCGTATATATGGCTGAAGGTGAGCAGGCCATCTTTTACAATCTTTATATCATAATTCATAATCATTTTCAATGTTTGGGAATTAATTTCATATCATGGTCTCGCGCATTCGAAGATACAGGTATATATAATTCGTGGAAGTTTTTTTTTTTTTAAATCACCTACGAAAACATGAAATTAATTTACCAGCCTCTAAAGAAGGATATAGATATTAAAGGAATTATGCCATATAAGAATGAATCATCCCACTTTATTAATCAGGAAATGAAATAAATGACAATCAAGAAAATCAGTTCAGATCCTCGAATGTCAACGGATCTTGTAACACAAGATTATTTTTAACACAACAGTATTTTCATAGTCAATATTTCATTTTTAAAGAGCAGATAATATACAGCACTCGTTTCGTTTATTGAACTAGATCCTACATTCGTGTGTTACACAGTATCTATATATCACATATTTCGTGTCTCTTGCCCGTACTCAGCCACGCTCGGGAAAGATATAGAGAAGTTCAGGAGAATATATTTACTAAATATCATTACCTCCTCTTCCTAGGTTTCGTTTTGTTTGGCTAATATTAAATGTAACTTTTGGCTCTGCAGGAAATGGCGGAGGTGTCTTGCAGACCCGAAGAAGGTATAGACGACATAACAGCCTGTCGGGGAAAGAGAGAGATAGAGGATTAGATCCTTTGTTTGTGTTCGTCATAGCGGCATATATGGTATACAGTGAACATGATTCTAATTCCCTAAAAAGATGAATAGTATACATTGAGTGATATTAGCAAAAAAAATATGGACTTTTTTTTTTAAGTCCCAGGGGCAAATGGGATCTATGGATGGATCAGATTGGCACAAAATCAAGTTAACGAGAGACAAACAAGTCCCGTGAACCTGGAGCATCGCTCGTATTTCACAGGTGTTGTGAGCGGCCGTCACCACACAGCTACACCAGCAATGTATTGATACAACAAGCCACAACCACAAAGGCTTTTTAAAATCTAACTAGAGACCCAGTACTGTTTAGGAAATTAAGCAACTACAAGCCACTGAACCACAATAAAAGTCTTCGATTATCAACAGGTCTACATTTTAGGCTAATATTTCATTTGTGAAAAAAAGAAAAAGCAGTTGAATCAAACTGCACAATACAGAAGTATGAAAAGTATTACAGGAAATAGAAGAGTACTACATTGTATATATAGTACGCGACATATTCGGTAAAGTTTCCGACGCCTTATTATAAACAGTGTATAAATCTAAACAGTGAAAGCACACATGGTCTTCAGTAACAGAACATAAGGGTAAAATCCTCCATTTTTGACTGAGAGAGAAGCCCGAAAATAAAAGTAAGCGCCAAATTCTGCGTCAACAGAAAACGAGGATGGATGCCAGCCACGGCGTCCGAAACCTCGAACACCGACCACATGACGAACCCAAGCCTCAGAGAGACAGGCAAATAGGCCAGGGCAAGTAGGATTATTTCCCTGGCGTGTTGCCACCAGCCAGGAAGAAGGCATCTTCGCCGTTGCCACCAATGTCGCCCTCAGCACAGGACGGGTCGCCCAGATTGAAGCACAGACCGCGACACTGGCGGTCCCCGCTGCTCGAGCAGTAGGCCTGGAGGGCACGTTTCGACACACGAACACTGCGGAGGTCCATGTTGGCGGCACTGGCCCGCGCCAACTGGGCCACTTCCTGGTCCAGAGAACTGTCCCTGTGGGTGGACGGGAGCCAGGCTGGGGTTTTAGTCGGGGATAAGGTTGGAGGTAAGTCTTTGCTGGGGAAGTAGGACGGAAGATAGATATGGTTGAGGTCTGCTCTTGAGGTATTAGGAAGGGTGAATGAAGGAGTTCAAAGCGTGTTATTGTAGTCTCGAGGTTATCGTGCTCAGTGGGATATTATCATACTCAGGGAGTTGTTATGATATGTATCAGGCTAAATTATCGTACTTAAGGGGTTAAGTTATCGTTTATAAGGAGTTAAGGTATCGTACCTAAGATGTTATCGTACCCAAGGGATTGTTGAGATACATGATGATATTCAAGGAGTTGCCATCATATACAACGGGATAAATTATCGTACTTCAGGAATGGGTAATTAAAATCAAGATTATCAAACTTAGTTCATCATCATACTAAAGTTATTATATCTTGAGAGGTCAGCAGGGCTTGGGTGGGTTAGTTGATATAAATTGGCTTGAAAATGGAAGTGCTAGGTTAGGTTAGGTTGGGTTTGGTATATAGACAAAAGAGGCTTGGTTTTGGTCAGGCTAGGTTAGAATAGAAACAGGTTACATTGGAGTAAAGGAAGGTGTCCTATGTTTGTTTTTCCTAAATTAAGTTAGGGCAGGCTTGGCTAGGTTAGGTAAGGTTAAAATGTGTATGGTTACAAAGGATGCTAGGCTAAGTTAGGTAAGGTTAAAATACGGAAGGTTACAATGGATTGGTTTTCGTAGTATATCTTTGGTTAATATAGGTTTGTTAGCAAGAGGTTACATTAAAGTTAAAAGAGAAATATTGATATTTAACCTGAGGTGTTTCTAACAGTACAAGTTGGCAGTTTGCCAGGACGAAGACATATATCGTGGACGACAGAATTTGTTAGGACGACACAGTTAGCTAGGACAACACGATTTGCTAAGACGACACATTTGCTAGGACGACAGACAGTTTGCTAAGACAACAAAGACGACTTCCGAGGACGATAAGACGGTTTGCTAAGACAACAAAGAACTTCCTAGGACGGTAGACGGTTTGCTAAGACGACAAAGACAATTTCCTAGGACGATAGACAGTGTCCTAGGAATATTTGTACGACACGACACCCAGCTGCTTGACGGACAAGCAACGTAGATACAGACCAACTCTTCACTCCTATGATTGAGTTTTTAATTTCTCGTAATTACAATTAAAAGGAAATGCTTTATTCATTTCCTCAATTAATTTTTTCATATGTTACTCCTATTATCGTATACTGTTGGGTTTGTTTTTCTTCACCGTTTGAAATGTGAAGTGTTGATGGTTTTTGATTTTGAAGTAGAACAATGATTTGTTGGGATCATTTTTGAAGTTTTTGATTTGATTATTTCTAAGGTTTGTGGTTGTACGAGTTTGTCTGTGTCTAGGTTGTAGTCTGGCCTGCAGGGTTAGGCACCCCACCGCTAAGCTCACCCGGTATAGCCTACAAGCGTCTCCCCACCCTATTCTCCCCTTGTGGGAGAACGGGGCCGGGGAGAAGGCAGGGGTGGGGGTGTGTGAACGTGGGGGGGTGTTGGTGGTCGGCGTCCCCTCAGTGACCCTCCTGGGAGAGCTCGAGGGAGGCGGAGGTCTCGAAGTCCGGGTGTTGAGGGAGGAGGTCCTCATCCACCTCAGGTGCTGCCGCTGCCGCTGCTTGCCGCCTCCTCCTCCTGCGTCCTGGCGAGCTGAGGGAGTCCCAGTAGGTCTTCTCAGCCATGGCGCCTACCAGGTCCTTGTAGTCACAGCCGTGGGAGAGGCCCGCGTTGATGTAGCACGTCCGCTTCCTGTGTTGTGGGGGGCGTTAGACTAGGGGGAGGGGACAGGGGGTGGGGGGGGAGGGGGGTCGTCGACGACGACGACAACAACGACATGCTCTTCGAGGTGGGGGGGAGGGGAGGGTAGTAGTAGTAGTATCTCCACCCCACCACAGCTGGTCGCAATTCTCAGGAATTGCGACGGACGTAAGCACAGAGAGTAAACAATCATGGATGCAGGATGCGTCTAGATACAGAAGACTTAGACGTACAGAAACATTAGGTTTAAGTACGTCTAAAAGCATAGAGGTTTAGGGTGTACGTCTAAACACTGGGAGGTATATATATGGGCGTCTAGATGCACTGACGCAAAGGTGTATGCATACCTTAGATGCACATGAGAACAGCTACTGCAGCTGTCTTAAATTACGTCTAAAGTACACAAAAACGTAAGTGTTTCTGACTTAAGTACCCCCCCACACACACGTCTACATTCATGGGAGCGGGTAGAAGCAAGCATAAATTGCCATCAATCAATGACCAAAACAAGTCCTAACACTACATCTATGTGATGCAGGCAAGAGCTAGGGTGCGTTCAGACATGGGTTTGTTTACACGCGCTGCGTCTGGGGTGCGTTCAGACATGCATGAAAAATCGGGTATATCTATGTTCTCGCTGTGAGACACTTTGTCAGGAAAGTGGCTGAAGTGAGAAATGGTAAAGAAACATCTGATTTAAGATGCGTGATTGGAATGTACCGTTTAGGTGAAAGCCATTAGATATAACATTCATGGCTGACATGTACACGACATAAATGACAAATAGGTTTACGAACAACAATTAAACATAAACTGTCCTAAACTATTAATGTGAAATGTGTACATGCAACACAAATGTTGATGTGAACATACAACACAAATGATGTTCATAAGACCTGTATGTGGAATGCTACTGTATTTACCATGCATAAGATGTACGTATGTATGAACGTGTATAGAATAGGCTACATATTGCTGCTATATATATATATATATATATATATATATATATATATATATATATATATATATATATATATATTCGTTAAATTACATTTATTAACATCAAAACTTCTTTAGTAATACTAATGAGGGACAAAAAAGAACTCGAGCTCTATGATCAGTGGCGGCATTTCTGTTGTGAGTTTGCTAAACCACGAAAGCCATCGTGCGTTCGTCACTGGTTCGCTGGTTGATTGTATGCCAGTAACCTCAGCTTACATACATGCATATATTGTATATACACACAACGTTGATATATTCCTCATGCAGTACATGCAAAGTTTATATGAAAGTCTTATATATAGGCCAGTGTTATGAAGCAGTGGCATATTAAAGCCTCTAATTTGAAATAGAACATTCATTTTATTGTTTTCAGTAACTTTAAAGTATTTTAATCAATTGGACTTTCCTCTGGCAGGAGCAAATACCAAACAAATGTATTTTAGCACACTGTGTGACCGACATGGCCACCAGCAACAATATAGATTAGTCCCTTATTTTTTAATGTTTTTTCTTAATTGTCTAATAATATACGAAAACATTCAGCCTTTTTATATCAAACTTATTATATTACCACAGAGAATGAACGCGATTGTACTGAATGTCAATAAATGAATTATTTCTAGTGATTTTTTTCATTTGAATGTAACTAAAAGTTGAAAATTGTTCTGTAATTATACTAAACTAGAATATCTTAATTTCATGCCCCATTGATGGATGAATTATTTTCTTTAAAATATGAATGCAATCGTAAGTCAACCTCTTTGAACTCGCTAAGTTAATATGCTATTAGCTTGTAAAAGTCACTAGTTTAAATAATCATACTATTTTCTATGTTAGATTTAACAGGATACAAGTTAACCCTGAGGTCGAGGTAGATTTTGTTGACGTGGAAATGCAGTTACTCACCGAATGGCGGGCTGGGCGGGTGGCAGGGCTTCGACGCCGCTCAGGCTGGAGATGAGACGCCGTATTAACAAGAGTTCTCGTAGACGTTCCGGCACTTCCGCCACCTCACTGTAGGAAGGAGAAAGTTACAAGGTGAGAGAGAGAGAGAGAGAAGGTGTCTGTAGAGGAGTGGGAGTTGCTGGGGATTAACACTACGCCATTTGAATGGCCGAATGCCTGAGGACTCCGAGATGCATTCGAGTCTTCACTTTTTTTTTTGACGTTTTTTTCACTATTTTAAGAGACTAGAGAGACATAGTAGCCATATTTATGGAGGAATGTGGACAATTTCATCCATAGATCGTAACGCTGTTTATTAGCGAGTAATGAGACGTTAAAGGTGAGTAGAGGAAGTATGTGTTTGAAGAAAAAAATGGCTTTTTCAAATTTCTGTCGTTCGTAGTTGTCAGGTAACCTGTAGTTCATTGCAGTTAATCTTTCATTAGAAATGATCGCACTAATTTCATGGACTGTATATTTAATTGGATAATCTGGTACCTCCAAAAAATGTAGAAAATTCAAACTGCTGCTGTACGACAGTTTGCTCAAGCGTACGACATCGTATAACGGACCCCTGACGGTCGTAATGTTAGAGGCAGTTAGAATATCAGTGGTAATACATGGCCATTCTAGTGCTGGGTTTCCCATGACGTAACAGTAGTTTGTGATCCCACAAGCCAATCAGACGTAGTCTTTCCCCTGATGTCATTAATCTCTGATGATCTGTAGCCAATCAGGCGCAGTGGATCTTCCTCCGTGACGTCAGTGTTTTCTCTTGATCCGTAGCCAATCTAAGGCTCGGTTGCTCGTGACGTCATTTATTATTGACCCCCACCAACCTCCCCCCCCCCCCACCCCCACCATTTATCACCGCCTTTGCCACGACCCCATTAAAAGACGTCCACCGCCAGCATAGACCATCGCGGTAACGACTGCTGCCATTACGACCCCTGTTACGACCACGACGAAGACGACCACCCCTTATGAGCATCCGGGCCCCATCCCCACCACACATACTACAAGTGGTTTAAAACTTAAAAGACACTCAAGTTGAAACAAGTTACGGACATTTTGCTATTGTCAGTATAACAAAGTTAACGACTTGGCCCCCCCCCTAAACTTCTGGTTGAATGTAAACTTTGCATTCAGTCTTAAACTTACGGTAAACTGCAGATGTCTCTGGTTGGTTGGTTGTGCCCTTAGGTCTAGTGTAACTGCCAGGGGTAATTAAGGCCATGGAAAAATGATTAATTAATGCTTCTAGGATTTAATTTTCAGACCTTTATACACGCACTATGTAAGGGACCCATATATATATATATATATATATATATATATATATATATATATATATATATATATATATATATATCAGAGGTAATTTATATTAAAATAATTTAGTTACTCCCCCTTCTGGGGGTCTTCCGTCGAGAGGCCGGGGTTAACAAGCTGTTGACATAGTGCCACTAAATTGCTCTATCACTCTAAGTAGTTAGAGCTTCGCTAACATAATTCCCCAGCCAATCAGGGGGCCAGAGATGAAGGGGGGGGGGGTGCCTCCCTAGCCCCTCCCGATGTCATTATCTCTAAAGAATTTTCATGAGAGTAATTAAGAAAGGAAAATCTCTGGCAGTAAGTTGGATAAGACGATGATCATTAGAAATAATTCGGGTGATTATCCGCCGTCTCCACCAACCTGGAGATCTCCCGGGTATTAGTGAAGGCTCGTACTGTGGGGTGGGGGCGGCTCGAACCCCGTGCTCCTTACCGTATCAATGGGTCAGTCCATTTTTTGGGGGAGGGGAGGAAAGGGTGTGTGTTTACAACGTCTTGACATGCATTATTTCCGTTTTCTTTCCTTTTTCCTCCGTTTCTTGCTTATGTACCGTAGTGCAAATGAATGATTCTCAACTTTATATATATATATATATATATATATATATATATATATATATATATATATATATATATATATATATATATATATATGTGTGTGTGTGTGTGTGTGTGTGTGTGTCTGTGCGTGTCTGTGTGGTGGGGTGGCGGCAGGAATGGATGAAGCCAGCATGTGTGAATATGTACATTTGTATATATGTGTATGTCTGTATATGTATATGTATGTATGCGTTGAAATGTATAGGTATGTGTACGTGCGTGGGTTGGGCCTTTCTTTCGTCTGTTTCCTTGCGCTACCTCGCTAACGCGGGAGACAGCGTCAAAGTATAAATAAAATGAATAATATATATATATATATATATATATATATATATATATATATATATATATTCCTATGAGTCCCCGTGAACTCATAGGAATATACTTGATCACGCGCAAAATTGTGATCCTTTCTAATGTATATATTTATATTTTATTATTATACTTTGTCGCTGTCTCCCGCCTTAGCGAAATATATATATTTCAAGTCGCTGTTCATTTATAGCACTTATAGTGTGGATGTGTTGCATGAAGTTAAGATACTTATTTTGATTTTTGGGGCTTTAAGCCTTTCAACGACTTGGGTCGTTAACGGTCGTTAGCCTCAAATTGTAACTACCAATAGGACTTCAGCTGTTCCTTCTGGTAGTTTCCATTGTCACCCATGATAGAGGACACGCTGATATAATTCCAAGTCATTAAGCTAATTAACGTACGAATCAGACAAGCTGGTTCATTAATCTCATCAGTGTAACAGCTGTCAATAAAACACGTATCGCTATTCACTGAAATCGTAAAGAAATCTCGAAATTAGTTCACATCCACGTTCTGAAATGTGTGTGTGTGTGTATATTGTCTCATATCCAGTCATCATGGAGGCATTAACAATGTTGAACGTGAAAATTGGTGGTGGCTGGTGGATGAATCACCCATTACGTAATTGGTGGTAGTTTGCGGGGTTGAACCTGATCGAGACTGGTGTTGACCTCGTCACAGGTGGTTCAGGGCAAGAGGGTGATAGATACGCAGAGAGAGAGAGAGAGAGAGAGAGAGAGAGAGAGAGAGAGAGAGAGAGAGAGCGAACGATTTAAAAAGAAAAAATCTTGCAGTATTGCCAACAATCAGTGTGGTAAGAGAGCCCGACCCTCCCGGGCATCGCCAGATGTGGCAACGCTGTCACGCACCCCACCCCACATCCCCCAAGAGACTTCAGTATTCGAGTTTGCAATTAATTTCCTCAATGTTTTCCCATGATTTTGACCTCACAGTAACGGCTCCTGGAATTTATATATTTATTTTTTTTCTACAATATGTTTAAAGTTAGGTAACCACGTAACCAGTGCCAAATGATGTTAGGTTTGCAGCCGACAAAAAAAAAGAAGAAACAGAAGACGAGAAACGAAGTTTTATATTAACAGATGATGTTGCGTTCGCGATGGAACTTCAGCTTTGTGCGATGATGGAATGATTTTTCTTTATTTATTTATGACATTATCCGGTTTGCACGACAGTAAATACAACGTGTTATTATATTCGTACGTGGAATTGATAATATGGGCTATGGTTATTAAAAAAAAAATATGATCTCGAACTTATATTTTCGTTCATTCTCTCTCTCTCTCTCTCTCTCTCTCTCTCTCTCTCTCTCTCTCTCTCTCTCTCTCTCTCTCTCTCTCTCTCTCATTAAGGGCTTCCTCGCCTGTCTATCTATCAGTCTATCTCTTGCTCACGGTCCATTGTTTACCATCGCTCCACCCATGGGTTGCCAACTAAGGATATACACACAAAAAAAATGTGTATATATATACATGTATCACGTGTCACCGCTCAAGTTGTCTAACCCCACTCATCAGGCTAATGGACCTTGGGGGAGGCAATGTATATATATATATATATATATATATATATATACATATTTCCAGCCCTGGGGGAAAAAATATACAGAGGCAGTGTCTATGCCAAGATGTGACCTTTAGTTAGATGACTAAATGCTCGAACATTTATATTATTAATCCTGGTCTCAGGTCAGGTGTATGTGTGTGTGTGTGTGTGTGTGTGTATGTGTGTGTGTGTGTGTGTGTGTGTGTGTGTGTGTGTGTGTGTTAAGTTGTGGGTACGGTTGAATATTGTACCTGAATATTTTTTTTTCAAGGTTCCGCGTTCGATCTTCAGCGATGGTTAATATTCCCTGATTCAGTCCGCGTTTTTTTTTTTCCTGAGCTTTTGAATAGATGAATATTCTGAGCATATTAAAGATCTGGATCTTCGTCATATATATGTATATTGTCCACGTCACACGATATGTATTTTTTTGACGCCTCGCTGTGTAGGATCAAACCATTTACAATCCTTTCCAGGTATATCCTATATATATATATATATATATATATATATATATATATATATATATATATATATATCACTGCACTATAATGCCCTTAGGGTTCACAGAGGCCTTGATTTAGCACGGCTCACTAGAAATAGTGGCTTATTTAGAGAAAAAAAAAATGGAAATACAACGACACACAAGGTTGTGTCTGTGTCTCTTTGTGTCTTTAAACGGTGCCGCCAGTGGCCTGGCGCGCGGGTAACATCATGTAATATTAACGGACAAGTTACTGTGGATAATTCCATGAGATGTTCATTTATTATTTCTGGGCTTGTCGCTGCATTTATGAGGTTGAAGGTGAGACGTGCAGGGGCCTCGGTCGTTCCTTGTGTCGTGCAGGGAGGCGAAGGTGAACGACAGGTTAGGATCCAGGCGTGGGTTAGGGACGGGGTGGTGGAGGGAGGATGGGTGTAGCACAGACTGGTGGGGAGGCACAGACTTGGGGGGTTGGGAAGGGAGGATGGGTGTAGTACAGATTGGTGGGGAGGCACAGACTTGGGGGGGTTGGGAAGGGAGGATGGGTGTAGTACAGATTGGTGGGGGGGGGGGAGGCACAGACTTGGGGGGGTTGGGGAAGGGGTGAGGATTGGTGTAGCACAGACTGGTGGGGAGGCACAGACTTGAGGGTTGGGAAGGGAGGATGGGTGTAGCACAGACTGGTGGGGAGGCACAGACTTGAGCTTGGGGGTGGGAGGAGAATGGGTGTAGCACAGATTGGTGGGGAGGGCAGACCAAAGGAATAGACTGAATGGAGGGATGTGACACAGACGTGAATAGGGAGGAACAGATTGGGAGGGGGGGGGAGTGAGAGTAACACAAGATATGGGGAGGGAGGCACAGACTTGGGGGGGGGATTGGAGTAACACAGAAACACAGACAGTTGAACTGGTTAGAGGCACAGAGAGGAAGAACAGACAGTGCTGACTGGACTCACAGACATAGCAACGCTTGTCAGACACAGAGAGATTAGCGGAACACACACAGACGACCAAAGAAACAAAGACAGATCAACAGACAAAGAGCAGAGCAGCGCCACAGAATTCGCCACGTCCAACACACACACGTTTCCAGAAAGACAGTCATCAGTAGACGTTGTCTGCCTCACGTAAAACCAGTTTAACCCAACCGTAGCAGTTTAGCCAAACCACCACACCAGTTTGACCGGGGCCAAGCTAGTTTTAACCCACTCGGACCAGTTTAATCCAGCCAGAGTAGTTTGGCCCAGCGACATTAGTTTAACCCAGCCAGAGGAGTTTAACACACTCGTGCCAGTTTAACTCATGGGGCCAGAGTAGTTTTGACCCAGCCATACCAGTTTAATCCAGGCAAACTGATTTGATTCAGCCATACCTGTTTAACCCAGCCATGCACCCTGGCCACACCGCTCAAAAATAAACAGTTGTCGTATGCTTCAAACTGCTTTAAAAAAAGGGGGTTAAACCAATAAAGAAAAAAAGAATGAGTTTTTTTATAGTTGAATAAGCTATGTTAATGCAAAAGACTATGATCCTTAATGCCCTCTCGTTGTAGTGGTTGTGGTCAAGAACGTGTTAAGGAGAGGGAGAAAAAAAAGTAAATTGTTTTACTGCTTCCTGAGCTCGAGCCTTATGTCCCTCTAGCCCGGAGGTGACTCCCTGGTAATTAAGACAATAATGTGATCGTAGTGGGTGGGGGTGGGTGGGGGGGGAGGGTGTTTATGGAGGAGGAAAGATTAAAAAGAAAGAAGGAGGAGGAGGATGTAAGGGTGGGGGAAGGGATAGCGAAGTGGTGTTGTTTTACATTGGGGTTGGGGTAGGGTTATGTAGTAGTGGAGGTCGGGTGTACGTATTGTAAAGGTTGTGTAGTGGTGGTCAAGTTTACGTATTGTAAGGGTTGTGTAGTGGTGGTCGGTTGTGCGTATTGTAAGGGTTGTGTAGTGGTGGTCAAGTTTACGTATTGTAAGGGTTGTGTAGTGGTGGTCGGTTGTGCGTATTGTATGGGTTGTGTAGTGGTGGTCGGGTGTGCGTATTGTATGGGTTGTGTAGTGGTGGTCGGGTGTACGTATTGTAAGGGTTGTGTAGTGGTGGTCAAGTTTACGTATTGTAAGGGTTGTGTAGTGGTGGTCGGTTGTGCGTATTGTATGGGTTGTGTAGTGGTGGTCAAGTTTACGTATTGTAAGGGTTGTGTAGTGGTGGTCAAGTTTACGTATTGTAAGGGTTGTGTAGTGGTGGTCGGTTGTGCGTATTGTATGGGTTGTGTAGTGGTGGTCGGGTGTACGTATTGTAAGGGTTGTGTAGTGGTGGTCGGGTGTGCGTAGTGTAAGGGTTGTGTAGTGGTGGTCGGTTGTGCGTATTGGATGGGTTGTGTAGTGGTGGTCGGATGTACGTATTGTAAGGGGTTGTGTAGTGGTGGTCAAGTTTACGTATTGTAAGGGTTGTGTAGTGGTGGTCGGTTGTGCGTATCGTAAGGGTTGTGTAGTGGTGGTCAAGTTTACGTATTGTAAGGGTTGTGTAGTGGTGGTCAAGTTTACGTATTGTAAGGGTTGTGTAGTGGTGGTCGGGTGTGCGTATTGTATGGGTTGTGTAGTGGTGGTCGGTTGTGCGTATTGCAAGGGTTGTGTAGTGGTGGTCGGTTGTGCGTATTATATGGGTTGTGTAGTGGTGGTCGGGTGTGCGTATTGTAAGGGTTGTGTAGTGGTGGTCAAGTTTATGTATTGTAAGGGTTGCGTAGTGGTGGTCAAGTTTACGTATTGTAAGGGTTGTGTAGTGGTGGTCAAGTTTACGTATTGTAAGGGTTGTGTAGTGGTGGTGGGGTGTACGTATTGTAAGGGTTGTATAGTGGTGGTGGGGTGTACGTATTGTAAGGGTTGTGTAGTGATGGTGGGGTGTACGTATTGTAAGGGTTGTATAGTGGTGGTGGGGTGTACGTATTGTAAGGGTTGTGTAGTGGTGGTCGGGTGTACGTATTGTAAGGGTTGTATAGTGGTGGTGGGGTGTACTTATTGTAAGGGTTGTGTAGTGGTGGTGGGGTGTACGTATTGTAAGGGTTGTGTAGTGGTGGTGGGGTGTACGTATTGTAAGGGTTGTATAGTGGTGGTGGGGTGTACGTATTGTAAGGGTTGTGTAGTGGTGGTCGGGTGTACGTATTGTAAGGGTTGTATAGTGGTGGTTGGGTGTACGTATTGTAAGGGTTGTGTAGTGGTGGTGGGGTGTACGTATTGTAAGGGTTGTGTAGTGGTGGTCGGGTGTACGTATTGTAAGGGGTTGTGTAGTGGTGGTGGGGTGTACATATTGTAAGGGTTATGTAGTGGTCGGTAGTGTACTGGGATAGTGTGTAGTGGATGTACTAGGGTGTGGGAGTGTAGTGGTGATATACCTGGTCTCCCACTACACCTTTAGGGTCAGGTCAAAGGTCAGGCTATTACACCCGTAAGGGTCGTTCAGTCGTACTCGCAGGTCGTAGGCAACAATACGACAATTATATATATATATATATATATATATATATATATATATATATATATATATATATATATATATATATATATATATTCGCCATTTCCCGCGTTAGCGAGGTAGCGATAAGAACAGAGTATGAACGTAAGAGTTGCCATTGCTCTCCAGACACAGAGGTAGAAAAATAGATTTCTCTTCTATGTCTGGTCACGTCATTATGCCTCAAGGGATTACCGTCTTTCTTGACGTCTTCATTATGACTTAAAACGTCACCGCGCGCATCAGGGGACGGATGAGGTCGAAAAGAAAATGGGAAAGTCGAATTACGAAGACGAATGTCGATTATTATTGGAATTAGCATGTCCGCTTGCCAAAGCCAAGCTAAAGCCAAATTGATTTTTTTGATTGATATACAAATGTGATTTTATATATATATATATATATATATATATATATATATATATATATATATATATATATATATATATATATATTTAAACCATTAAATCCACCGTCATGTACTGTACATATTTATTTTACGTAAATCTGGTAAATTTGTTATGGACTGTGTGCTACGTATATAGACAAGCAGGTAGTCATTGGCTGCTCAAGAAACCAGCCATTATTAAGGTATGATGGAATTGAAATGCTATTTTGTGTGTGTGTGTGTGTGTGTGTGTGTGTGTGTGTGTAGGTTAATAGTATTTTTGTCTCTTGAATTTTTTCCTCTCTGAATGAAGGGGTTTTAAAAATGATTGATTGGTTGGTTAATTGGTCTTTAGGCTAATCAACTGGGGGTCATTAATTAAAGCCGTTAACGTAAAGATATAGCCAATAATGCACATTAATGTGTATATGGCTCTCTACTTTATATATATATATATATATATATATATATATATATATATATATATATATATATATATATATATATATATATATATTGGAAAGGATCACAATTTTGCCCGTGATCAAGGTATTCCAATGAGTCCACGGGGAAATGAAACACGAAAAGTTCCCAAGTGCACTTTCGTGTGATAATCACATCATCATGGGAGACACAAGAGAGAAATATAACAGTCAGTTGATATACATCGAAGAGACGAAGCTAGGACGCCATTTGGTAAACATATATATATATATATATATATATATATATATGTGAATAAGAGCAAGGTTATTAGGTACAGTAGGGTTGAGGGTCAAGTCAATTGGGAGGTGAGTTTGAATGGAGAAAAACTGGAGGAAGTGAAGTGTTTTAGATATCTGGGAGTGGATCTGGCAGCGGATGGAACCATGGAAGCGGAAGTGGATCATAGGGTGGGGGAAGGGGCGAAAATTCTGGGGGCCTTGAAGAATGTGTGGAAGTCGAGAACATTATCTCGGAAAGCAAAAATGGGTATGTTTGAAGGAATAGTGGTTCCAACAATGTTGTTTGGTTGCGAGGCGTGGGCTATGGATAGAGTTGTGCGCAGGAGGATGGATGTGCTGGAAATATGTTTGAGGACAATGTGTGGTGTGAGGTGGTTTGATCGAGTGAGTAACGTAAGGGTAAGAGAGATGTGTGGAAATAAAAAGAGCGTGGTTGAGAGAGCAGAAGAGGGTGTTTTGAAATGGTTTGGGCACATGGAGAGAATGAGTGAGGAAAGATTGACCAAGAGGATATATGTGTCGGAGGTGGAGGGAACGAGGAGAAGAGGGAGACCAAATTGGAGGTGGAAAGATGGAGTGAAAAAGATTTTGTGTGATCGGGGCCTGAACATGCAGGAGGGTGAAAGGAGGGCAAGGAATAGAGTGAATTGGAGCGATGTGGTATACCGGGGTTGACGTGCTGTCAGTGGATTGAATCAGGGCATGTGAAGCGTCTGGGGTAAACCATGGAAAGCTGTGTAGGTATGTATATTTGCGTGTGTGGACGTATGTATATACATGTGTATAGGGGGGGGTTGGGCCATTTCTTTCGTCTGTTTCCTTGCGCTACCTCGCAAACGCGGGAGACAGCGACAAAGTATAAAAAAAAAAAAAAAAAAAAAAAAATATATATATATATATATATATATATATATATATATATATATATATATATATATATATATATATATAGAATAGATAAATAGATAGATAGATAGATAGATAGAGAGGGAGAGAGAGATGGTTTAGGGGTAGTGTGGCAGATGAGAGTTATATATGATGGGAGTTGTTGGATAGACGTTACAAGGGACTTATGGATTGTAGGTGTTGTTATATTAGTACCAGTTGTAACAAGTGATGAGAAACTACAACTACTTGTTGTTGTAGTAGTTGTAGTGGGAGAACCGAGTGTAGTACTGATAGTGTGTGTGTGGTTGTTAGTGTGTTGAGTGAGGAAGTGAGGGATAGTGAATGTTGGGTGAGGAAGTGGGGGGAGATAGTGAATGTTGGGTGAGGAAGTGTGGGGGAATAGTGAGTCCGTCCACCTACCTATCCTGGATGGGTTGGACGTGGGTACTGGAGACCAAAGCAGCCATTGCTAGCACGGCCACACACACCACCCAACAGCTACTGCTGGTCATCATCTGCAAATAGAAAACGGAGACACGGTTGTTAACAAATGACAGAAAGCCACGTTCATAAACCCCATATTAAGTCTTCACACTCCCCCACCCCTGGCATATAAACGGTCTTGTCGCCAGAATTAGTTACTTCGTTAATAAAGACTTACTATCGTAATTAGGAATTCTTTCAAGAAACTTGATTTTTATCTTCCCGTTCATTTAATTTTTTTTTTTTCCCTAACGGAACGTTAATGCACGTTTATTTTTTTTCCCCCGTTTATTCGGTATTTTTCCCGTATTCTTAATGAGTCTCGTGAGTGTCGTAATTAAAGTAGTTTAATCTTGTAACTGCTTGTGGGAATTGCTCGTCATCTTTGTTTATGTTCGCCGTGATAATTTATCCGCTGGCTTGGAATTTATATACTGTTGATGAATTTATTCGCTGTCGATTGGAATAAACTCTTAAGAGTGTTCACTTCCAGTGTTATACATATATTTTTTTTTCCGCTTAAAATACATATAATTCTCTCTTTTTTTTGCTTAAAATACTGTCTAATTATTTTGTCATGGAAAGTTAACCTTAATGATCAAGTTAAAAGATAAGTCTACTAGAAAGACGACCTTATGTAACAGTGTGTAACAGTCCAATTCTTTATCAAGCCGTGGGACTATACACAGAGTACGTAAACACTGTTGGAGGTTGGAGGAAAGAGTGGAAAAAAAAAATAACTTAAATAGATCAGAAAATTTGACGTTTAAGATCCAATGATGGAGTTGTTTACCCCCACAAGTTGGCAAATTGTAAGAAAACTGGCTTCCCTTTGCCTCCACCCGTTCTTAAGGAACGCCTGTTTACCCTCCCCTGTTTTTTTTTTTTTTATCTTTGAACGTCACCTGGGGTACTAGTAAAAGTGACTCGGCTTACATTTTTTCTCACTAATAGGCTACTCAATCTGTATTCCGTTCAGGGCGTATAGAAAACGGACCGAGGGGAAAAAGTTGGGGGAGATGATGTAAAGACTTTTGGTGACTCATTATAACCAAGATGACACATCACGTTTTCTTAGGAAAACAGTAAGTAGTATATGACACCAGTGATTATGATTATTATAATGACATGAAGATCCTGATTGTAAGAAAGGGAGGGAATATATATATATATATATATATATATATATATATATATATATATATATATATATATATATATATATATATATATATATATATTCATACTATTCGCCATTTCCCGCATCAGCGAGGTAGCGTTAAGAACAGAGGGCTGGGCCTTTGAGGGAATGTCCTCACCTGGCCCCCTTCTCTGTTCGTTCTTTTGGAAAATTGAAAAAAAAAAAAAAAAACGAGAGGGAAGGATTTCCAGCTACCCGCTCCCTCCCCTTTTAGTCGCCTTCTACGACATGCAGGGAATACGTGGAAAGTATTCTTTCTCCCCTATCCCCAGGTTTAATATATATATATATATATATATATATATATATATATATATATATATATATATATATATATATATAATTCAGGAGGGGCTCAGAATGCATCAATATGGAAAGATAACTTTGAAAATATTGTTACCGTAAGTTTTAAGTTTCCTGCTAAACTCTTACATTACTTTGGGATTTTTGGTTAAAAGTTGATGATATATTCATAGAGTTACAGTTCGGATAATGGGTCACTTGTAATTACCTGGGATCGCTCGCTGCGTCAGCAATACATATGTGTACATAATGTATATGTACATAATGTATGCATAAAACCAATTGGTAAATGAAATACGACAAGGTCCCAAGTGCAGTTTCGTGCAACGCACACCATTTGCATACCTGTCTCTTTCCCTGTTGTCTTCGCACGTCTTGCTATCACCATCTCTTGCTTTCATCATCTTTACTTGATCATTAATGAAAACGGATCTGTTTACGTCGAAAATGAACTTTTGCGCTTTTTTTAACGAGTAAATAAAGGGGACTGAAGTCGGAATAATTAACATAACTGATTTATTGATGTAGCGTAAAATTGCGATGGTTGGTTAGGCTGAAAGCCTATCAGTCGTCTGTCTCAAGGCGAAGAAATCCCTTTTGAACACCTTCTTGAGGCGTTCAAGGCGTTGCGTTCAAAGTGATGTGAATGCCATAGGCGCGCGTTCACTATAGATATAACCTGTGATAATTAACTCCTACAGTGCTTCATGTTATCCACAAATTGATCATAAAACATTGGAGAATATTAATGTAAATTTAGAGTAATTTATGTTACTTATTATACACATCATAAACATGGAGATCGACCCGTAGAAAATGTTTATTTTAAAAAGAAGTGACTTCAATGTATATTGATATTTTTTTTCACAAATGTAAGAAAAATAATGGGATGATTAACGAATAAATAGGTAGGTATGATTGAAAGGAGTTATGATGCTGACCAATGAGAATGTGGCGTTCTGAAGCAAGTTTCGCTCGTCGACCAATGAAAGCTCTGTTTACAACTGTAGTTAGGCTAAGGACCAATGAACATACGGGTACTGGTAGTAGGATTAGATTACCCAATGACTGTGCAGTTAGTGAAGCCAGTCAGTCAGGGGGGATGGGAAATCGACCAATGAGCTTGTAGCTTTCATACGCATCTTGATTGACAACCAATCACCGCTCATCTTTTAAGATCATCGGCGCCTTACCAATTAAGATTCAAAAATGAGTTGAAGGAATCACCAGTGGCTCTTTTGAAGACAGTAACCGAAATACTAGAAAATTAACCTCAAAAGATATTTAGTTAAACCCATGTTGAAGAATTTGGCAGAAAAAGATGAAGGATGAAGGGAAAAGAGTAAGAGAAAAACGTTTTTTTATGAATACTCAGTATTTTGATGACGCCATTTTGAATAATGACGTCCCTTTCTTTTGACTCCAATCAAGACATCGAATCCTTTTTTTTTTAGGTCAGATATCTATCTATAGATGCCACGGTGACTCCATCGAAGGTCGGGAGAAGAGAGAGAGAGAGAGAGAGAGAGAGAGAGAGAGAGAGAGAGAGAGAGAGAGAGAGAGAGAGAGAGAGAGAGAGAGAGAGGAAGAAAAGAAAAGGTCAGGTGGAGGAGTAGAAACTTGGGAGAAATTGGCAGTTATGATTTCCAATCTGGTTTTAGTTGGAAGCGAATGAAAAGGAGTGTGTAGCGATTGCATTTAGATTGGTGGGGGGGGGACTCTTCCCCCCCCGTCTCTCACCCAGGACCCGTTTGATTGACTCGAGTATGAGGGGTTCAGAATATGGAAGGGGGGTTGGTTGGCTTTCTCGCAGGCTTAAGACAAGACATCTTGTTCAAGACGGATGTCGGAACTTAAGGTCCAAGTTGGGTTAAGTTGTATCGTACGCGGTGGAAGTTTATCGTAACACTGGCACGAAGTTGATGTGCGCGTTGGGGGGGCTAAGGAGATCGCACGCGTGAGAGCAGAGTTGTCGTACAGTAAGGTTGTCGTATACGATGTTTGCATTGTCGTACGTGAGAGTAAAGTTGTCGTATACGATGTTTGCATTGTCGTACGTGAGAGAGTAAAGTTGTCGTATACGATGTTTGCATTGTCGTACGTGAGAGTAAAGTTGTCGTATACGATGGTTTAGTTGTACATGAGGCCAAAGTTGTCGTACACGAGGGGTCGTGTTATCGTACAAGAAGGCAAAGTTGTCGAACATGAGGGTGTTGTCTTGTCGTATGTGAAGTACCCCCCCCCCCCCACTTGTTAGGTCAAGCGCTCATGGATGTCATTAAACCGCCTGATTAAATTTGGGCCGCAGAATGGTCCATGATCCCAACTACATCCCATCCCAGGTGTACCTCATGTACTGCAGGTGAGTATGATGGTATACTTGCATACGCCAGAGTATACGGGAGTACTCAGAGGTATGTTTACCGGAAATGGTTGACTATACCAGGACATATCTATCGAAAATGACCTCTCTATCCTAAAGCATACCTGGATATACCTCGAGATATGTATATGAAACTATATCAGAATATAGCGTACAAGGTTATACCATAATATACCAAAGGTTATAAGTGTATTTAAGTATTATATAAGTATATTTAAGTATTAGTCAGCATATTTTAACATTACCTCACAGCCATTGGAAGTACATTAAATATAAGTGTACGAGAGAGTCATTATAAGTACTGCTAGCGGTGACACAGTAACTTATGGCCGTTACTTTATAAAACCTACCCTGGGTATACAGTGGCTAAAGTGAGTTACTGAAAGCAATCTTTTTTCGATTATTTGAACTTAAGACATTTCTTTCATAGCCCAGTAAAGGTGTCAGTTTATCCATTTATTTATTCGCAAGACATATGCTTGGTAATATCTTGGGACTCTTACCGTCTCTCTCTCTCTATCTCTCCCTTCCTTCCTCCATCTTTCTCTCCCCCCCTTCCTCCATCTCTCTATCTCCCTCATGCCTTTGACATTCGGGTCTCGTAGTATTGCGACGTGTGGCAGCCCCTCAGTGTCTCAGGGGATGCCACTCGTACGATAACTGTCGACCGAGCGAGTCCCCCCCCCCCCCCGCTACCGTGATTGGATTCGTGTCTCGAGTTTTAGCTATTTATCAGCTGCTTCTGGCAAATCTTGACTCAACCCACACGGGCCGCTGGATTAATGGAACTCACTCTGTGGTAAGTGATCGCGCAGCCGGCAGCCAGAGAGGTACGATGTTGGTGTCTATTGAGCCGGCGCTTCAGTGGCTGTCGCATGTCCCTCCTTCGTCCCAGGTTGTTGCCGTCTTTCTTTTTCCTGCCCTTACCCACACGCGGGACGCAGGCACTCACTCCAGATATATACAATCTCTCCATTTCTCATGTATGATATTTGAGAATAGGCAACTCACGCGACTCGTTTGGACTTCTCGATTGCATTTTGTAGCGGTGCGCGCTACGTGCTAGCCCTGGCTTTTGGCGGAATCTCGTCGGCTGGGGAATTTCTTTGTTGAGTTACCATAAACCTCAGGTTGTTGAGTTATCGTACTTCAGGGAGTCAAGAAGTTGTACTCTTGGAATGAAATCATCGTACTCATGGTATCAAGTTGTCGTACTCGTGAGATGAAATCATCGTACTCATGGGATCAAGTTATCGTACCTATGAGATGAAATCATCGTACTCATGGGATCAAGTTATCGTACCTGTGAGATGAAATCATCGTACTCTTGGTATCAAGTTGTTGTACTCATGAGATGAAATCATCGTACTCGTAGGATCAAGTTATCGTACCGATGAGATGAAATCATCGTACTCATGGGATCAAGTTATCGTACCTATGAGAAGAAATCGTACTCATGGGATCAAGTTATCGTACTCAAGGATCCAATTATCATACGGGATCAAATCATCGAACTCATGTGATCCAGTCATCGTACTCATGGCATCCAGTCATCGTACTCATGGGGTCCAATCATCGTACTCATGGCATCCAGTCATCGAACTCATGGGATCCAATCATCTAACTCATGAGATCCAGTCATCGTACTCATGGCATCCAGTCATCGTACTCATGGGGTCCAATCATCTAACTCATGGCATCCAATCATCGTACTCATGGCATCCAATCATCGAACTCATGGGATCCAATCATCTAACTCATGAGATCCAGTCATCGTACTCATGGCATCCAATCATCGAACTCATGAGATCCAATCATCGTACTCATGGCATCCAGTCATCATACTCATGGGATCTGGACACCACGAACCGAATGGAGTCTGGGGACGGGATGCTCATATGCTCCTGGATTATCCTACGGGTTTATACAGAGACTGTTGGATCTTAGGGAGGATTGAGCATTTTATGAAGGAACAGTACACACAGGTCGAGGAGCCCATAGTAGCCAAGAGCCTGAGTAGTAACTCAATTACGAACGATGCTCCACCGTAAGGGTCATAACCAGGGTAGAGACAGCCTGTAGTTACACCCGTATGGCCGTCCAGCCTTTCATAACAGCGTCTGCGACATATGTCCTACGATACAAGATTATGCTTAAGTGGCACCTTAAAGAGGGGAAGAAAATAGGGAAATTCCGTTTTCGTTACACGCTAATGATGAAAAATTATAAACATTATTCTCTCGTAT